>NC_136792.1:43620244-43665715 GCF_951216825.1 Electrona antarctica | reverse complement strand
CATTCTTTTAACCCATTTTTGGCGGGAACCCCTTTTGGTGTTTCAAGCATTATGTTATACTTTAGCTATTGAAAAATAGCAGATCTACAAGCTCATAGCGCGCCACCGAGTGGCGCGCTACGAGCTTGTAGGTCTGCTATTTTTGAAAAATCGTTAAAATGTGCCTCAAATCTTTCAGAAAATTGTCATGATTTAGATTTTTTTTTTTTTTAATTTCGACGTCAGGCCTGAATGGGTTAATGTTCATGGGAGACAGTGCTGCTTTACAAAACAACATCAAAAATCCCAGAACTAGCAGCCGTCACATTCTTCTGCCCACTGGAACATGACAAGATTTCCCCAAATGAGCTTTGCAGGACGGTTTTCATTACATCTTTCTGCATCAGCTCTCTGTGTCAGTTTCACTGTTTTGTTGTTGTTCTTGTTGGGTTTTTTTGTCTCCCTTCCATCTTTTCATTTCAAAGTGTGGGCGGATGTAATAGTGTCATGGCATCATAAAATATGGTCTGACAATGATTAATACTATCAATAATGAAGTGCCACATTTGACTTAATGTGAAAATGTGTTATCCACACACACGCGACATCCATCAGAGAAGACCTTTGTATATTGAACTGAAGTTAACTGCCATATTTCTTTTCCCATTATATATTCTACCCCCTTTTTTTCCTCATCACAACGTAAGGACTGTGTGTGTGTGTGATGCGCGCGCGTGCGTGCGTGCGTGCGTGTGTGTGTGTGTGTGTGTGTGTGTGTGTGTGTGTGTGTGTGTGTGCATTAACACCTCTCATATGTAGCCACTTATAATCCATCACAATATGAAATAATTAAAAAAGAAAACCACAAACAACATTATTCATGAGAGGCAGGGGAGGCAAAGACATGAACGCAAGGAAGGGGATGACCGTAATACATGGTTGAGTGGGTGGCTGGGATGGATGGATGGATGGATGGATGGATGGATGGATGGATGGATGGATGGATGGATGGATGGACGGACGGAAAAAACATAAGGATGGATAATGGATCGATGGATTAATAAGCACATGGCTGGCTGACTGTACAGAGAGACAGATGGTGGCTACCCGTATTTTAGCATATTTCAGAGAGAGAGAGAGAGAGAGAGAGAGAGAGAGAGAGAGAGAGAGACATAGATAGAGAGAGAGAAAGAGAGAGAGAGAGAGAGAGAGAGAGAGAGAGAGAGAGAAACTACTAAGTGGCTTTAGAAGGCTCACCTGTACAGTGTGACCGGGGGATTGGCCTTGGCTGAGCAGTGGAACTTCACCAGGTTCCCCTCTAGAATGGGCTGTGGCTCAACGGACAGGTTGACCAGTGGCAGGTCTGAAACACACGGCAAGCAAAGATGGTGAGCACACATGAAAGAAGCCAAACACAATGACCATGACCAGTTGCAGAATGTGGAGCAATACAATTAAAACATGTCCAAGGCTTCATGTATACCTCGTCTGACAACCGTGTTGCTCTGAAGATGTGTTGTAGCTGAACATTTTTCAGCTACAACCACTCCAAGGAACAGCAATGTCCGTGTTCACCTATGTGTTCACCCATGTGTTCACCCACCCACCTATGTGACTATGTCACTATGAGCACGAGTACCAATGACTACCAAAAGTGGCGCTGTTGTGCCAGAAACAGAGAGAGAGAGATAGTGCTGCACTGCTGCCTGCTAATGAGAGACAGAGAGAGAGAGGGGGGGGAGTTGCACCACTCAGTTCACACGGGTGTGATTTTACATAACGTCCGGCAGAAACCAGTGACAACTATTAAAAAGCACTTCTGACAAAACCAGCTAACTCCATTGGATCTGTCAGAGGGGGTGTAGTTAACTGGTTTCTCCTATCTCTCTCTCTCTCTCTCTCTCTCTCAGCATCTTGCTCAAGGACACCAACTCTGAGAGAGCCCAGGCGGGATCAAACCTTTCTATACCGGCCACTCTACCCCTGATCCACTGCTGCCCCATATAGTAATTCAACAAACAGTGTAACACAAAGACAAACTGCATACCAGACATCCCACCTCTCCTGGAAGTTGCGGGAGTCTCCCGGAAATCAGCGTCTATATGAACATATACCGTATGCCAATATATGGCAAATAAATGCAGACTATATGCTATACTATCAGGTTCATATATGTGAACTATATGTGTCATATATATATAGCTCATATACATATATGTGGCATATACCTCCCTAAAATGATTTTCTTTCCGGGGTGGGATGTCTGACATCCTATTCACAATAGGCAGCACTTTGGCAAACAATAACAGACAAAGACAAAACACACATGATTTTCTCAAACACGCCAGCGAATAATTCTAAAACCTTAAGCTGTTCTTTGATCAGATACAGTACAGCTCCCAGGAGGCTGCATGCTAGAGGACTCATGTGCCAAGTTGATTCATTTGTACTGATATGATAAACCAAGGGAAGATGAGAGGAAACACAACATTTCATAGGTGAAGCGTGAGGAAAAATGAAAATGTACATTAATGATGTGATTGAAACCTTTGTTTATTCTCGAAAAAGCATTGAGGTTCACATTCATTTGCAGTGCTGCCGAGATCACATAGAAAAAAATAAAAAATTAAGACAGATATAAAACATAAAAACAAATCTACGAGTAAGGCATTTAACCCATTTAGGCCTGACGTCGAAATAAAAAAAAACATTCGCTCTGAAAGAATATATATTCAAAGATTTGTGCCGCATTTTTTACGATTTTTCAAAAAATAGCAGACCTACAAGCTATGAGCTTGTAGATCTGCTATTTTTCAATAGCTAAAGTATAACATAATGCTTAGTTAAAACACCAAAAGGGGTTCCCGCCCAGAATGGGTTAAAGATATAACACACAAGCTGTGAAATAAAGCATAAGTTAAAAACAATCACATATTGAGGTATAGGGAGATTTAAAAGAAGGTTATTAAATTGTCCATAGGATATTGGGGTATTAATTTTTAGTGTTTGTTGTAGAGTGTTCCATGAAGTAGGGGCATCGAAGCATGAAAGCAGATTTTCCCAGTTCAGAATGCACAGATGGGACCTCTAGTGCAAGACATTCACTGGAACGGGTCTGACGAGTACTTGTTTTCCAGTTTAGCAGCAACATGATGTAGGGTGGTAACTTCCCATCAATAGCTTTAAAAATAAACTGGTGCCAGTGCCTATAGATCTCCTCTAGGGTAGGTTGGAAGACCAACCTGTCATAGAGGGTACAATGGTGGGTACAATGGTGAGTGCTGTAGCTTTCACCAGTGATAAACCTAAGTGCTGAGTGATAAACTGTATCTAGGGGTAAAAGCATTTCTATAGATTATAGATCACCGTAATCCAAAACTGACATAAAGACAGCTTCAACAACCCTTTTCCTACAGATCATTGGGAAGTTAGCTTTGTTTCTGTAAAGAAACCCAATTTTTACTTGGTGGAAAGGTCAGTAATATGATATTTAAATGTACATTTTTCATCGAGCCAAATACCCAGATATTTATATTCAGTGACTCTATTCATCCATTGATAGTATGTGTAGGGGGAGTTGAAGTTTATGTTTTTGGCTTTTGAGAATAGCATACATTTGGTTTTACTGGAGTTCAGGACGAGTTTGAGTGAGATGAGTGCATCTTGAAGCGTATTAAAAGCTTGTTTGAGTTTTTCCATTGCTAATTGGGTAGAGTCAGCTGTACAATAGATAATGGTGTCATCGGCATATAAATGGGATTGGCAATCTTTTAGTGTGGAGACTATGTAATTTATGTATATGGTAAAAAATAACTGGACCTAGTACGGAACCTTGAGGCACACCATTGGTAACCTGCAGGAAATCCGATTGAGTATCCCTTCCCCTAACACACTGGCGCCTCCCGTCATGGAACCAACGGTGGGCCCTATTATCCAGACCGATATTGTGCAGTTTATCAAGGAGTAGGCCTTGATTTACAGTGTCAAATGCTTTTGAGAGGTCTATAAATAAAGCAGCACAGTGATGTATATTATCTAGTGCAGATACTATATCATTTTTAACTAAGGTGACTGCTGAAATAGTGCTGTGATTTGGTCTAAAACCGGATTGCTGTGGGATTAAAACTGAAAATGTAGAGAGAAATGGCTTGAGTTGGTTATTAACTAGTGTCTCCATGATTTTAGCTAGACAGGGCAGTTTTGAGATTGGTCTGTAATTGTTTAGGTCCTCTCTGTCACCACCTTTAAAAAGAGGGGTCACATGGGCCGTTTTCCACAAACTGGGGAAATGTGGAAATGTGTGTGTGTTCGTGCGTGCGTGCGCAAACGCGTGCATGTGTGTGAGCATGAATATTCTACCAGACCTATTATACTAATATTAATTAGCAACAATAAAAGACAGGAAAACAATGAATCAAAAGGCAGCCATGAAAGACCTGATAATGAGTTCCTCAGTGTGGTTGTTAATTTGCAAATAGGGATTAATTAAAACAGAATTGTTTGCAATGCACTCCATTACAATTACAATAATGACCAACCGCCGAGATAGCTACAATTAAAATAGCTCCGAAAATAACAACCACATGGCTTATGCTAATTCAGTAAACAGTGGCCTAATTCATTCTAATTGCCAAAGGTGTAGGCTAGTGTTATTTCAAATGTTTCAAATACATTTTAATTCCCATTTCACCTCTTTCCCTCAGGAGACCGATACTTTCAGATGTTTGATTCCCTCGGAATTAGATATTTAATTTTCATTAACCTATTTGTAAGGGCTGCTGTTACTGCTGAAAAGAATCCTGGGATATGTAGTTCAGGGTTTGTAAGAGCAGAATGGGTGTGGAAATTAGAAGGTACCCGGCACACCCCACGTTCCCAGTCCCAGACACTTAGAGGTAGGGTTGTCCCAATCCGGTCATGTGATCGGAAAATCATGTCATTTTCAAATGATCGGAATCGGATCGGGAGCAAAAAAAAAAACCTGATCGGGACATCCCTAGTATCAATATTATATACCTATATCATGATATTAGACGGGATATATTGAGGTTCTATAAAAACATAAATATCGGATTCGGGAAACATCTGTGAATACAAGCGGCCGAAATGAGTTTTATTCGTCGGGTGGCTGGCATCTGCCTTAGAGATAGGGTGAGAAGTTCAGTTACACGAGAGAGACTCGGGGGTAGAGTTGCTGCTTCTTCGCCTGGAAAGGAGCCAGCTTAGGTGGTTCGGGCATCTGGTTAGGATGCCTCTCGGGCGTCTCCCTAGGGAGGTCCTCGAGGCATGTACCACTGGGAGGAGACCCCGGGGCAGACCAAGGCGCAGTTGGAGGAATCACATCGACTCACTGGTATTGGAACACCTCGGAATCCCCCAGGAGGATGTTACTAATGTTGTGCTGGAGAGGGAAATCTGGAGCTCTCTGGTAGAGCTGTTGCCCCCGCGACCCGACTACGTTGGTTTCCACTGATTTGATAACCAGCAGTGGTTCCCTATGGAGACACTCTTTGTGTCTCCATAAGTATTTATTGACAGTTTGGGTCAATCATCAAGGGACAGCATAACTGCCATACTGCAGTTCAGTTCCCCTTCGCCTCCGTCTCAAACAACTTGTCCCAAACTACTCTATTACTGTTTCATCCCTCACAGTACCCCAAACACACTGTGAAACACGACAGAAAAATGAGTGTTGATTCGAGTCTGAAAAGTGTAAAGCCTAATTTATAAATATCACACAATGAAAAAAGCTGACCTAAAAGCTCAAAACGCCGCACTCACGATTGCCATGCCAAGTTTGAATTGGGTTTTACTATGTAAATTTGTCTTTTAATGTGCCCTAAGCAAAATCATTTTCATCATTGTCTCAATTAAATCATAATTTTCTTCAAACGATCCGTGACACTACGCTGAAAAAACAACCTCCAAATTAAAGAAGCCTGTGTAGATTAACTTGCCGGAGTTATTTCTGGGAGCGTGCCAGATAAAAATAACAATAACATCTAAAATATACAGATTCTCTTGAGTACACATGAAGATTGATAGGACTGCAGAGGAGCCAGCTGGTCTGTCTTGCGTCTGAGAGTCAGAGAGTGTTAGACGAAAGAAATAGGACAGGTTGTAACATAGCCAATGGCTTAAAATGCTGTCATTTGCAGACAGCTGTCACCTTTTTAGGTGCAATATCTGTCCGCTTTTTGAAACTGTGGATATCTCTTGTGTTTTTCACACACAAAGTGAAGGACCTGGGGTTGTTGCATTTAAGTTCTCCTATCTTTAACTATGCGTTAGGTTGATGCACTCAATCTTATGTATATGTGGTCCACGTTACAAGGCCACCAATGTGTTAACTGAATGGGAGAAGTGTTTGGATGCCGGAGGTAGAGCAATGCTGGGTACAGAGACTCACAGGGAACGGGCACACAGTTCTGTGCATAGCTATGGAAATGCAGGCTTTAGGTGCTTTTGGTGCGCGTGCATGTGTTTCATTTGTTTGTGTGCGATGCGAGCGTGTCTGTGTGTGTGTGTGTGTGTGTGTTTGTGTGTGTGTGTGTGTGTGTGTTTGTGATTGCCCTGTGTGGGCATGGGATGTATTGTAGGAAAGCTGCTATTTTACCCTGTGGCTGTGCAGATGCTCTGGGCTGCCTCAGCTGCCACAGAGCCCTAGAGGAGGAGGGGTGTGTGTGTGCGTGCGTGCGTGCGTGCGTGCGTGCGTGCGTGCGTGCGTGCGTGCGTGCGTGCGTGCGTGCGTGCGTGCGTGCGTGCGTGCGTGCGTGCGTGCGTGCGTGCGTGCGTGCGTGTGTGACACACAAACACAAACTTAATCTGCTCCCAGGCCAGCAGCAGTTATTCACTTTTTTTTCCTTCTTTTTTCCTGGGAGGCCACCTAACCACACCCACCTGTCCTATAGGTCTCCAATAGACGATAAATGGCAAACAACGTCGAGTCCTGTCCTGAAAAGCCCCCAATCCACAGTACATGACAACACCTCTCCAAGTGTTGGTGAGTGCAGCCCCGGAGTGTGTGTCTCTTTCCTGGGCACCCGTCCGGGGCATCATTCATGTGTCCTCGTTTATACTGCAGGCCAGTGGGTTATCAAACTTTTTAATGTCGAGCACCCGCAAAATAATCTGTATTTGGCCGCAGAACAAAAAAATGTTCTGCCAAAATCGGAGCACTGGCTGCCGCCGCTCACACCATTCCGTGAGTGTGCACTGTGCAGTGCACGCATGTGTGTACTGTATTGCGTGCGTTTGTGTGCACAGTGTGACATTACCAGTGGTGCGTGCATGCTGAGCGCACACTCAAGGGTTCATGGGAATGTGTGCCCACACACCGACGGTATAAGAGTGAGCAGGGCTCGTGTCATAACAATCCAAAAAAGCCGCCCGAGCTGCAGCGTTAGCAGGCAGTCAGCAAGGGGCTTTAGCCCCGGCTAATTGGACGCACAAAGAGGTGGGCAGAGGGAACTTCAGGAGCAAAATGACAGATGTGGCAACAGTGGAGGTGGTAATGGAAGCCAGCACGAAGCGAGGTGGAGAGCGAGGGAGGGAGGGAGGGAGGGAGAGAGAGAGAGAGAGAGAGCATAAAAGAGAAAAACATTGAAAGAGAGCAGCAGGAGGAGGAGGCCACAGTGATAATTGTTGCAGCAATGTAGGGGTCTGTTTCTTTGGCCAAGCACACGTACTGCTCTGTTTTAAGTTCCCCACGCAAAACTTTTTCACCTCTGCCAGGACTCAGGATGTCTAGTAAGGACATCAGGCTCATTACCGACCAATTGCATTACTGATCGAGTGGGGAGTTCTTTCAAGTTGCCCGAGGCGTGACAACTATCCCTCCCTACGAGACGTCTCAGTCCCTCTCTGGAGGAAGTTGTGTCGTGATGGCATTGCATTCCTCCGCTAAGTGACACGCGGCTTGACGGATGGGCCGCGTCTCCCTAGAATTTAAAAACGGTAAAGAGGGTCAGGGGGAGAGAGCGCTGCCAAAAACGTCTGCCAAACGCGAGGCTCTGGGGGGCAGACGTGGGATCGCGGGGGGATGTGTCACGGAGCCAACCTTTGACCAGTCGGAGATGACAGACAGCTACTTAATAGAGGAGTTGGTTTGTCACTTTGATGTATAAATGCATGAGTTGCTGAGCGAGCTCATCTGAGGCTTGGCGGCCGACAGAACATCAATATGCAAGCCCTGTTAATTCCTACGATTCGTCAAGAGAATGGTAGCGAGGGAGAGAGTGAAAGACGGATGGATTGATGGATGGAAGATGGGTGGGGGGGATAGGTTGATTGATGAAGGCGATGGCAAAACAACAGGATTAATTGAGAAGAAGTGGGCGGGGGTTGGGGGGGGGGTGGCATTTAGAGTTAGCTGACAGATTTTGATCGGTTAGTTCAAAGCACAGAGCAGATGGCGTTTTTGGAACAATCCCTCCAACTTCGCTCGCTGGTGTTTCTCCCCGTCTTCCGTACTTAAAGCCCAATTTTCAATCTCTCCAGGTCATTGTAGACAGCTGTTCTCCACCAGCATCAGCTTCAAACTCCTCCAGGAGTGACGTCTGGCAGTTTCCGAAGGAAGAGCGGATGTTTATTGGCCACCACCGCTTGGCTTATAGCCTTAGCAATATGGGCACGCATACGCCTGATTGGTGGAGGTGATTACTGCGAGGTGAGCACAGAGGGAGAGACGGAATCAGGTTCAACATCTTGATTGTGATGTATGGAGCCATGTGTGGAAAGTGGAAACACACCAAATATTGCTGCAGTAATTCTTATTTGTACAGAATTCTGTCACGCACCGAAAAGAGCCAATCTACAAGCCAATCTACAAGCCCACGACACCATCACGATGTTTCTTAAACTTGTAAATCTGCCATTTTTCGGTGTGCGACACTGGCGCGCTCGCAACTATAGTATAAATCAGGCTTTAGTTGCAACACAGACAGATGTTTGAGTGTTACACATGACAGGCTGTGTCATGGTGGGGCTTTTATTCCTCACAGCGTACCTGTGGGGGTCTAATGTGTTTGGGAACATCAAGGATTTACACCAGACTGTCAGCAGAACAGAAAGCTAAGCTTTGTTTGCAGCATCACTGAAACTATGATCTTGCATCTTGTTAGAACTTTCCTCTGAACAAATGGAGAACATCACACGGACGGAGATAATTCATCAATACAATGCAATTAGGCCTTTATCCCACATCCACTAACTTCCTATCCCAATTTATTTTCATAATTCTCTGTCTCGCTTTATCTTGTTCTCTCTGCCTCTCAGATAAATTTGCCATTAACCGCTTGATTAAGCAACAAGAGCACGAAGCTGAGCCAGCTCCAACAAAGAGAAAGAATCTGCACATCTGCATCTTCTTCATTAATTAGTCTGCTTTTTTTTCTTTTCACCCCATATGGCAATGCGAACGCATGCGAGGAGCCTTTGCCACCCCCTCCCTCCCTCTCTCATTCCCTGCATTTCCCCCTAAAGCCAAAAGCCTCTACAGACACTTTGCATCAATGTTTAAAAGTTGCTGTAAACGCATCACGCAGACAACAGCTGATGGGCAGCGGATGGCATGGTCCTGCAGCTGCATGAGAGGGAACAACTCTTCTTATGATATAATCAACTTAATAACGTTATACCCCTTGTCTATAAGTGTAAAACAAGAATGACACGCATATCATTGACAGCCAGGTGAAACAAGCATTCTCCGTTGTGCATCTGTCCCCATTTTCTGCGGTGTTAAGAGACTCTGGGTTGAGACCATTGAGATATCTAGAGAGCGGATGAGGAGCGACAGGCCCGCCCCCTGCTATTCACTTCAATGGAAGTCTGAGGGCTTGGTTGAGACTTCAAGCGTTTCAGAGTATGGGGTCAGACTCCCATTGGCTTAGGCGGCGTTTCAGAGTATGGGGTCAGACTCGGGCAGCCAATCATAGGTCGCGCAAAAGTCGCTATAGCCAACATCAGCGATCATAAGCCAGGTTTCAGTTTCAGTGACGCGTTAAAAATAGCAGGCTTATGGAGAGTGAGGGAACCGAGCTGCGTGAATCCATGCCATGACCCATCAGAGTATGGGAGATAGTCATAGCACTTCATAGTACATATGTATAGCATATGTATAGCATATAGTATAGTATAGTATATATGTATAGTTTATATGTATAGTGTCATTATATAGATATGTTCTAGTTACGTTCTTAGCTTACGCATGTTTCATGATAAATGCATTTTATATGTGTTGTATTCCCATGCTTTTGTTATTGCCTAATGTAAGTCGCTCTGGATTAAGAGCGTCTGCTAAATTGTAAATTGTAAATTGAGATAAATGTTGCCGTGGCGGTGTGGGCGTGTTTACACCATTTCAAAGTGCATGGGGTAGGGCGTAAGCAACAGTAAATCGAGTCGCAATGCGACTGGAGAAACAGTTGCACTGCACAGCAGCCTTGCACTCCCCCACTATCAAATTACAGGCAGCTAATGGCCTGGTTGGGACAACTATAAAGTCAGCAGTCTATCAACTCTTTTTTCCCCTTTTTAAATCCCTCTCATTTTGGTAATACCACTGGCACATATTGTATTTAGATGCTAATTTGGTTCACCCTCTGGTTCAGATAACTGCATAAACTTCTGTCCGGCTGGAAATGCTGAGGTGGATGTAAATCACTGGCATTAAAATGATAACGAGGTAAAGCCTGCAGAAAAAATGCATTGGATTTCTTTTTTTTTTCTTTTTTTGACTGGCTTAAGCAGTAAAAGCAATGTGTCACGGTATTGTTTAGATTAGTCTCATTTGGAGAGCTCTAAAGGATGGGGGCGGGGGGCGGGGAGATGGACAAATTAAGACAACGGGCCTCTGAGTTTACAGGTGAGTTGAATAAGGCAGTTAAGTCTGAATTTTTTTTAATTACTTTTGTTGTCACTGAATTGATCGCATTAAGGGGATAGTTTACCCCCAAAATGCCTTTTTAAGTGGTGCAAACCACTTCCTTAAGTGACTATGTGTGTGGGTGCCTGCCTGGCTGGCTGCCTGGGTATGTCTGTCTGAGCACGAAAACCGCATGGTTGTTTTTCACCACCTGTGCGCAACCTAACACACACACAAACACACACGCACATATTAACTGTATGTATGGTGATTTCAGGTGTGCCAGTACAGTACAGTGACAGTACATTACAGTACAGTAGAGGTTACAGTAGAGGGACCCCCACACGCTAACTCTGTCATTTCTCAACCGTTTCGGACGTGGGGCGGCTCGCCGGAATCGGGCCGGCACCCTGGGTGCGTTCATGTGGGTCTGGAACCCCCCCCCCCCCCCCCCCCCCCACACGGAGTTGCACCACATACTTCATTTTTTTCTATTGATTACTCACCCCATGGAGCCTAGAAAAGAAGTCATATTTTAGGTGAACTAAACCAAATGGTCATTTAGATAACGTTAATCAGGGAAAAGGGTGCCTTCAAAATAATGATCCATATCAGGAGACATACACACACGTCTGCATGCACGCAGCCGCACACGCACGGAAGTACACTCCCACACGCACAGAAGTACACTCCCACACGCACGGAAGTAGGCCTACACCCCACGCGTGCTCACACGCACGCATTGTTTGAAGTAAACGATTAGCAATCTGATTGATGAGTGCCATCAATTATAGTTAAAAAGGCGCTAACCAGATTACATACAATTTTCACATATTGTGTGTGTGTATACATAGACAATACTGACTCTTAACGTTTTCAGTCTTTGGATTTTTTAAGATAAAAGACAATACGGATTCTTCTTAATCAGTGGATTTTCAGATTTTGCATTACCCAATACAGTTGCTTGAAATGTCTGATGAACCGAGAGAATGAAAACCGCACGCACGCACGCACGCACGCACGCACGCACGCACGCACGCACGCACGCACGCACGCACGCACGCACACACACACACACACACACACGCGCACACACGCACACACACACTATATATATAAATGCATTATGCAGACGCCTGCACAGAATCGGATTACCAGCTAAGTGTTCGCTACCGCCCATCATCTCCGTCTGTTATCCTGGACGGCTTCTATGGAAGTCCAACAGCTCAGAGTCGTTGCCTAAACAAACACCCGAGTACCCGACGAGAGACTATATGGTGCCACTTAATCACGTAGGAGTGGAACAGTGCAGGTGGGCTTGTTATGTGCATGCACAAGCAAGGCTCCAAAATATAGACGCTCTACTGCGCTCAGCACGGTCCAGAAATAATCTAACTCTTTTTCTTTTCTTTTTTTACTTCAAGGACCCGCGGTATGATATGCATTAATATCAGGCCCCCATTTTTGGACAATCTTTATCTCTGCAGATCGTATACACTGTAAAATCATTTGTGTTTATTTCACTCTGAGAGTGTACAGATGGAACCAAATCCGTGTACACTTGACTACACTCTCAGAGTTACAGAGCCGTTAGGGTATGCTCCCCCCTCCCCCCACTCCTTTTCCCTTCACCGACAAACATGCCTACTGTATATTATTCAAGTTATTGTATTATTTTGCCATTCAAGTGCTTTTGTACGGTGGCATAGCAGCAGCCGGGTCATGCCTGGTCGCTTTATGTTGGGTTTGAGGGTTTGAAGTTGCACTCCCTGCAAGATTGAAAAATAACATGGTTTTGTGCTGTATCTGCTTAAATGCTTAGCCCATGCACTGGCCTGCATGTTGGGATAAAATAAACTATATACAAAAGAAACACTGTGAGAAGAAATCTTCCACCAATCTTTCAACGCATTTTCTTCCAACTATCTACCTAGTTTAGGGGCAGCGGTGACCGAACGGTTTGTCTTGTTATCGGAAGGTCGCCAGTTCGTATCCCCGGACCGGCACGTTAAAATTACCACCGCTGAAGTGCCCTTGAGCAAGGCATTGAACCCCTACCATGAAATGTTCTATGAGCAGCGTCTGGCTGTAAACAAGTTCGTCGAGCTTAGTCCATTCACCCTGGGTAAACAAATAACTTTGCTTTGCTTTGTACAGCACTTCCTTTGTATCCCTGGCATGCAAAGGTGTGCGTATGTATCGTACAAGTGTTCTGTCTTCTCCGAGCATGCACTACATTTTCCACCTAATTGTCTCTCGTGTGCTCATTTCTGGTGTGTGTCCTCGCACTCCCCTTCCTTAGGCTGCCGACAGATGCGTATCATCAATATTTACCACCTCCTCGTCCTAGCACACTGCCCCCCTGTGGAGGGGGGTAGCGCAATAGGCCAGGCCTCTGCGGTGCTGGGGAGGGAGGGGAGCCTATGTCGACGGCTCCTCCACCATGCTAAAGTCCCATCATTTATTCATACAACACCTGTTCTGCTTGTAACAATAAGGACCATGTCCATGGGGCACAACACAAAGCATTGCGTATACCACTAGCTCCATTCACCTCGATATAGCTACCGGCACGACTATAGCCCTGCATATTACAGTCATTCAGAAGCCGATTGTGTTGCTCCATCAAGCTCTGTGCGCGGCTGCGCGCGTATGTTTGCGTCTGTCTGTCTGTCTGTCTGTCTGTCTGTCTGTCTGTCTGTCTGTCTGTCTGTCTGTCTGTCTGTCACAGATGTTTTCACATTTAACTTGCTTAAAATGTCTTAAACACTCTTCTGTCATTATAGAATAATGAGAAACGCTAGGAAACTATTACATAAACTATTACAAGGGAGTGCATTTAGTACTGATCTAAAATGTACTACAACACAGGGTATTTTTTAATGATTATAGTTTTATGTACTGGGTTAAACAGCTTAATTCATTTCTTAATATAGTCTGTTCAGTTGCATCTATTTCCGTTATGTTTTAACTATGTTTTCATTGTATCTTTAATTCATCATTATCTGTTGTTTTATTGCAAAGTTAACTCTGTCAAAGGTTTAAAATAAATATTAAGAAAGAACAGGTCTTTGTCTAGAGTGTCCGCCTCTGTAACCGGAAGCCACTGCTGACTCAGACCTCATTGGTCAGAAAGTCAGGAAGTGCCTACTCCATGTCCGGTGAGAGGGGAGGAACCAAGGGGCCAGTGAGGCGCTCCAACGTTGAAGCTCTGGGCCCTAGTGGTAAGAGGAAGGACTGCAGGTGGACCCGTGCACGGACACGTAGGACCATCACTCCCTACGTCACCCATACGTCACCCCGGACCTCAAATTTGAGGTCCGGAGGAGGTACTTCCGGCAGTCTTCCGGGTGCTTCAAAACGCCACTGAGCAACTTCATCGAAATGAATAGCTTGGGGGCGGGGCTAGTGCTCCAGTTCGGTCTCTATCCTTTATATACTCTATGGGAGGAACCTGGAGCTATGATTTTTGTATATAATGCCTTGGAGGGATTCGCTCTGGGCTGATTCAACCTGGTCTCACATTGACTACGGAGGCTGGTTGAGACAGACAACCCGCGTGTGCCTTTGTTTACATGCTCTGTTTTGTAGCGATCTTCATCTCGTGTGTTTTACCAAATAAATGCTGAGACCCTGGGAACATCATCACACGAGTCCTTTGTCCTTTTCCTTTTCATGCAACTCCTTCCTTCCAAGCGACACAAATCGGGGTATTTTACGACAACTGTAAAGACGAAACGGAAGTGGGGAGGAGGCTTCACTTCCGCTTCATCACTTACTCATGATCAGAGCTTCCGTTGCTCCAGACTGTATGACGGAAGCATTTGAAAATTGCGAGAGGCAACAGTCTGCCTGGCAACGTGAGACTAGAGAGA
The DNA here is from genome assembly GCF_951216825.1 of Electrona antarctica. NCBI lineage: Eukaryota > Metazoa > Chordata > Actinopteri > Myctophiformes > Myctophidae > Electrona > Electrona antarctica. Next base: position 43,650,997 of record NC_136792.1, on the reverse strand, counting down.
GAGTGGACAAATGGACCTGAACGGATTGTACAAGCCGTACAGTTCCTGTCATCCAGAACACTGTTGCATTTTTAGTTTGTGCCTCCTGTTGAAAGTAGTGTAGTCTGCAGTAAGAATGTGTATTTGTGAAATGGTATAAAGGCATGTTTGCAATACATACATACATCACAGTATAGCATTATCCCACCAGGGGGAGGGAGAAGGGGTGATTCCTAGCCTTGCTCAGGCTGTCTGGAGTTACCATCGTACCGGTTCCACATGATATAGGCTACATGATATGTGTGTATTTGGGTTCCCAGATACTACAGTAGCTTCCTGCATAATATCCCATTCTCAACACAAAGCCAACAGACCCTGGCCTGGCACACAGGCATCTCTACAGGGAGGCCGCGCTGAGCCGCACTGCCACTTGAAGCACTTCAGTTGTCTTGCTTAAAGGCACTTCATTGTGAATGTCCTATGTTTCAGCCTCCATCTGAGGGGCCATGGGCAATAATAAACGCTCATGTTCCTGGGATGAAGCAGCACTCTTGAAGTTGTAAGCTAAAGCGTCTGTACCTTAGGGCCAGCATGGCTGCCCTGTGTTCATCGTTTTATACATTACATAGAACAAACACGCTCACGCTGTGCAGCGTGTTGTGCCATTTCCACAGCAGAACACCTTGTATAATCAAATGAATCAGCCCTGGGAGTTATTCTTGATGGCCCGGCATGAATGAATCAAAGTTGAATTACAGTACATTTAATTTCAGAACCAGCTTAATTAGGTGGCCTTTCAGTGCCAGAGTGCTGAAGGCTGTGTGGAGGCAGAGCGCATTTCACCTGTCACGGGTGAAGAGGGATCAGTGGATGGAGATGGAGACTTGGTGGAGGGTTCATGAGTGATGGCAAGACAAACCCCAAGGGAAGGGGGTTAATTGTGTAAAGATAACCTGCTGTATTTTTATTTTTTCCTGGGTTATAGTGTAGTTGAGGCTGCAGTATAGGAATACCCTAATTGCAGATGTTCCATATGGGCACAGTTCCCGCTCTTTCTGTATGCATCTCCCCCCTCCCTCCCAGCTCTCTCCCTCCCTCTCCCTCTCCCTCTCCCTCTCTCCCTCTCTCTCTCTCTCTCTCTCTCCCCCCCCCCCCCCCCCCCCTCTCTCTCTCTCTGCATGACAAAAATAAATGATGGGGACAAACTGCCAGGGTAGCAAACACCAACAACTGTTAATCTTTTATTTTACACACGCGCTACTGGGCTGTCCCAGCGCAGCGGAACACACCTCTTGTGCTGTACACAATGAAAAGAATGGAGCCGTCAGTTGTAATGGCTCTCTAAATAGCATTTTCTGCTTTATTAGTCGTACTTAATGGTGTTGAATGGGGCTATGAGTGATGTGAAATCCTTGTGTTCAGAGCTGTGAGTGGTTCCTGATCGAAAAAAGATTCCCCGACAATTGGGGTTCAATGTGTTCTACACGCTGCATGGGCTTACTTTGCCTATTTTGGAGGGGGATTGCTGTGCACGTCATTCATCAGAAAGATTGATGGCACTTGTAGGGAAAGGAAAGAGGCAGGGATATGTGTGCACAGTGGCATGGTAGAGAGGGAGTCAAAAAGGGACAAAGAAATTAAATAAAGAAAACCTCGTTGATTTCATAGACGGGTTTGTGTGATATTTCATTACACCGTGGAACAGACGTAAAAGATGACTCGCCCACACATACTGGAGGCAAAATGGAAACCAATTACAAAATATCCAGCAAGAGCTTTCAGAGGTTTACAGAACATTAGCCAAATGACAGCTTCAGATCTCTACATACTGTCGACTACTGGTCACTGGAGTGGAAAACGTAGCCAAATTCCAAACTAAATCCTGTTGTTTTGATGCGAGAGATTATTTATACTTCATAGTCTAGTATAAAATAAAGCTATGTCTACTGTGTATATTTCTCGTCGTTTTGCGTCATCAGGAATGCTTGAGCATTATACTCAGTGCGTTGTCTCATTGCTACGATGTCCAAACTAAAGTAAAGTGTGCTTCAAATAACTTTATTGACATGGTGTAAAATATGATTGACCATGGTGTCCAACCTGACTCCCTCACTTCACACCTGTGTGAAGTGAGGGGTGCTCTCATCGTCATACATCATCATACATCACATTCCATGCTCAGCCAATCAGCTGAGCACATTCCGTGCTCATACATACACACTTACACACAACGCTGTGCATAGGAGGGGCTAGCGCCCCTCAAAAATCACAACCGTGTTAACTGAGCGTTGCAACTATACGTAACTGTAGTACTCGTATGGTACTGTACGACTCGTACTGTACTGTACTCATACTGGACTACTCGTACTGTAGACGGTACTCTGGCCTGTGTGTGTGTGTGTGTGTGTGTGTGTGTGTGTGTGTGTGTGTGTGTGTGTGTGTGTGTGTGTGTGTGTGTGTGTGTGTGTGTGTGTGTGTGGGCTGATCAGCATCAGCTGCAGAGGTCGTGCTCAAACATAGGGACATGCAGACATACACACAAAGTCACTCATAGGAGCGATTGGCACCGCTCAAAAATAGGACCCGTATTGTAGCTTTAAATGCATCACGTGAAACACTTTTCATCAGCACTGATTAACTTGGGAACCTTGAAGCCGGTTGTGAAGAGAAAGGGTTTGAAACAGGGAGGGTACAAAGAGATAGCTACAGTATAGAGCGTCGCAGTCCCGCCCCTTACCATGGACCAGGAAATGATTCTCCGTTCATTTTCCTCATAGACATTTCAGAAACTATTTATTTAAAGACGTTTACGCCGCGGACAAAGCCAACTCGAGTCGTGACAAATCATGACAACAAACACAATTTTTGGGGCCGAAAAAAATATTAGAAAGAAGAAAAAAACGGCAGGTTACAACACTTTTTTTGTTGTTTTTCTTCTTTGTAATTATTTGTTTGGTCCAAAATATTGTTTGTGTTGTCATGAGTTGTCACGACTCGAGTTGGCTTTGTCCACGGCGTAACCGTCTTTAAATAAATACTTTAAGAAATGTCTATGGGAATAATGCATTGGGATTCATTTCCTGGTCCATGGTAGGGGGCGGGACTGCGACGCTCTATAGCACAGACTGAGAAAGACAAGAGATAATAATGAGACGGATCGAGAGTGCAGAAACCAGAATGGTTTTGCAGAGTCAACGCAAAACATACACAAACAGAGAGGTCTCGTACTCACGTTGGATGTCGATGGTGACGCTGGTCTCCTTGCCATTGGGCACTGCCTTGTTGGAGGCCTTACAAACGATCTGCTGGCCTGTCTCGATGTTGGAGGGGGACAGGAATAGGGTGCTCACTGTGCTCTCCTTCCTACTCTCACGAAGCAGGGTCTGCGGAAGATCCAAAGGTTCAATGAGTGAGGCTGAAAGAAAAGTCCAGTATGTCCTCTATCTATGGGCAATTTTCTTCATGCCATTCCCCATTTAATTAATACTTAGGTGATGCGTCTTGGGAACGCATGACACCCACTTATGCAATACCCGTTGTCAGAGTACCCGTTGTACTCATTGTTAGATTACTTGAAGTACCCTTTCATCATAGTACTTGGAGGCCAGCCAATGACGTAGGTACTACAATATTATTGGTGACATCAGCTATCTCCATACATGGGCATAAAAGGGAGACAGACAGACAGACACAGGTTGATGTTCACCATGAATAAAGGCATCAACCTGTATGAATAATAAGACATGTATAGTTTTAATGCAAAAATACTATTAATATTTTGTATTATCATTCCACCCTTGTGTAAATACAAACTATTATTGAACTAATTGAAGTGAGAAACATGCCTAGGAAAACAACAACATTTTGAATTAATAATTAATCACTGTGTGCTACTGTGTGCAAATGAAACCATTACATATAATAAACATTGATGAGGCTTTTACTCACACAATTTACACACACACACACACACACACACACACACACACACACACACACCCCCCCCCCCCCCCCCCCCCCCCCCCCCCCCCCCCCCCACCGTCCTGGGGGTAAAAACCCAGAGACAAATTCACATCCCTTGAAAGTACAGCCTGTGGTCTTGCTCCAAGGCTGATTGATCTGAGCGAAGAAAATAAAAGAAAATAAAGAATTGTAGAAATATGTTTTTTTTTTTTTCTTTTTTTTTTTCTCGTTTTTTTTTTAGACTCTCTTGTGTGTCTGGAGAGCTGTGCTCCAGTGCTTGGCTTGTCATACACCACAAAGGAAATCAATCTTCTTTTCAGCGCTCATCCTCAGAGCCCTACATTGTGCGGGAGCCATCTGGCATCGCTCGGCAGCGTTCAGTATATATAGCGCCGTCGTCGTCGGGTGCCAACCTTGTATGTTTCAGGAAATGGAAAGAAAGAAGGACTTGCCGTTTTCCAACGGATCCATTGTGATCATTGTTTACTGTCACAAGGTCTTGATAATGCTTTTCACCGGTTAAATATTTATAAAAACCCAAGACCACTATAAATAAAATAAAAAGTAAATAATTGGCCAAACTACAAGCTCACAACGCATTGCATTGTGAGGTGTGTATTTTTGCGTGTATTTTTGCTATACTTTGCTATTGTTTTTTTAATATTTTTATTAGGTTTTTTCCATTTTAAAATACAAGACATGCATGACCACAAACAAAACATAGGAAATAAGACAAGAGACAAAACAAAACAGTAAACAGAACAAGCGGAAACAAAACAAAACAGACAACAACAAAAACAAAACAGACCCTCACAAGTATCCACCTGCCCCTCACCCTCCCATGCCCCGGGGGAAACAGAATATAGTTACTGAGATACTTTGCTATTGTGCGACACTGGTTGGACGATGAAGTAGGGCATTAATTAAAAATTAAAAAAGGGGGAAAAAAATAAAAAATAAAATTCAATATGGAGATACATGGTTTGCCTGAAAGCAACAACAGTTCTCGCCACCACTCCAGTGTGCAATGGGGGGGAGGGGGGGGGGGGGGGGGGAGCTGAGGGGTGCTGCTGGGAGCCTGGTAACGGTGCACAGAGTCACTTACTAGAACAAATTGGCCGGGCGAAAGCGAGCACAGCGCGGCCAACCACAAAGACAATATGTATTCCCCAGACACGTGTGTAGAAATGGCCCCGTCGGTGCGCTGTGCTCTTGACTGTTTGTGCTCCGGGAAGAGAGAAGGGCCCAGTGACGGGAAAGTGCAATAAACGTCTAGCCCATTCAGGCCTGACGTCGAAATTTAAAAAAAAAAGTTTTCTAAATCATGACAATTTTCGGAAAGATTTGAGGCACATTTTAACGATTTTTCAAAAATAGCAGACCTACAAGTTCATAGCGCGCCACTCGGTGGCGCGCTATGAGCTTGTAGATCTGCTATTTTTCAATAGCTAAATTATAACAATGTTTAAAACACCAAAAGGGGTTCCCGCCCCAAAATGGGTTAATGGTTAATGTGGTTAAACGCTAACGTGACATGGATGTGTTCCAGGTCTCAATGGGCTAGACTACTCTAAAACCAGAAGTGTTTTTCTGTCTCTGTGCAAAAAAGAAGGCAGCGATTCATTTTCAGTAGGGATGTCCCGATCACGTGTTTTTGCTGCCGAGCCGATTACGATCATTAGATTTTGCGTATCTGCCGATGCCGATTTCTCTTCCTGGTCCGATATTTATATTTGTATAGAACACATAACAATATCCAACATCACAGACAATATCCAGTCCAATATCATGATATATGGATATAATATTGATATAGATAATGATGTACCGATCACGTTTCTTTTGCTCCCGATCCGATTCCGATCATTTGGAAATTACGTGATGATCGCCCCCGATTTCCGATCACGTGATCAGATCGGGACAACTCTAATTTTCAGTAGAGATGTCCCGATACTGTATCGGTATCGGGAAAAGTAACGGATCTGCCCTTATTGGTCATATCGGGTCATATCGGTATCGGTGAATATGCCAGTCTAACCACCGATCCGACACAGGGGTAAGGGGTTGACACTATGGCAGGTAAATAAAATGTTGGGACATGTGGAGTTTGCTTTGGAGTTGCCCAAACTACAAGTGCACATTTGAGTGAGGAGTCTGCTATAAACACAACACGAGATATATAGCTAGATAGCTATAAACACAACATGAGATCACAACACTGGTATCGGTATTCGATATCGGTATCGGCTAACACAGAAATGGAGGTATCGGGATCGGAAGCGGAAAAAGTGTATCGGGACATCCCTAATTTTGTGGATTTTGCGATAGATTGTGGACTCAGCACACACACACACACACACACACACACACACACACACACACACACACACACACACACACACACACACACACACACACACACACACACACACACACACACACACACACACACACACACACACACACACACACACACACACACACACACACACACACTATCCAATCCTTCCACTTATACCCTGCAGTACAATGATCCCAGCAGCAAGGTAGAAGAGATATAGCCTATAGTACATTTTAACTGCCAAAATCATTACATATGAATTATTAGTTGCGTCAAATGGAGGCCTATTGACAGTGTGAAGAGTAATAGCAGCAATTATCTTCACATTTGACTGCTCTAATGCTTTTTTTCCCCCGCTCTTTTTAATCACAATGTTTCCGTGTGGTTTCCCTCTCACCTGAGGGGAGATCATGCTGAATAGTATCATTAATATGTCAAGGAACTTGTCATTCTATCTAGGCTGTGGGTGGAATAGTATCAGCAACATTGTTCTATCCTTTCTATTCTGTTCTATTCACTGCTCATCTGGTTCCGTCCCGTTCACCCCCTCACTGACAGGCACCACCTCAGCCCGACAGAGGCCAATAGACGATCAGCCAAGGTGGATAGACCATGATGGTGGATTCGTCCATGGAACGTTTCGTCAGAAAACTCTTAGGATTTAGATCAGTTGTTTAGAACAGTGGCTCTCAAAAATAGCAGATATACAAGCTCACATCGCGTCACTTCGTACCACGCTGAGAGCTTGTACATCTGCTATTTTTAAAATGTGTTGAAAATGTTGAATAATTTAGATTTAGACAGATAGGGGTGGATCCTATAGGGGGCGGATTCTATAGGGAGCGGATCCTATAGGGCTCATACTATCCAGTGGGACTATACTTCTTTCCCAGAGCATTCTACCCACAGGGCGCGGGCACATATACGCGTCAAGAGGCGGCAAGAGAGCGGCTAGTCCAGACGTCTCTTCCTGGTTTTTTAACAGCTGGTGGATGGAAATGACGCTCGCGCACGGCTTCAACCTGGAGTGGCAGGTGTGCTTGCGCCCAGCGAGTTATAAAGGATAGAGGGCGAACGAGGAGCGACAGCCGCGCCTCCAGCTATTCATTTCAATGGAAGTTGCTCAGTGGCGTTTTGAAGCACCCGGAAGGACGCGCTACTTCTGCATTTTTTATGCGGACGTGCTAACTGTTCTCGGGGCTTGATTCTACCTGATGACCATATAGTTACGTCCTATGTCTGCATGAGCAATGACATGGTAATACATCAAATACATAGAAATAGTCATCAAGGACCATAAGTAAGCTAAGAACCTACTTTCTGCACAATTGAATATAAATACACTATAGCAGGGGTCGGCAACCTTTTTGACATGAAGTGCCATGTTTTCATTTTCTTGATAGTCCAGTGTGCCATATCAACATGATTTGAAGTTTGAATACGACACCACTTAAACATTACATATTTGAAATGATGTTGTCTGTCCATAGGCTAGACATAACTTTATATTTTATTTCCCATCAGGATGTAGCCTAATTATCATTAGACTGAGAGCAATAACCCACCTAGCTCCAAGACTCCCTCCCCATGAGTCAGTTATCAGTTTGAATGAATGTCAAATTATGTGCAGGCTGTAATTTGTATGTGAGTGGACTTAACTGACTAAATTGTTTAGAAAACTATCTCTCACACTTATGCCAGTGTGCCAGTGATCACCCTCCCCTGTGCCAATGTTGGCACCCGTGCCTGAGGTTTGCCTACCCCTGCCTGCACTAGAGAATGCTATGTCTACTGTACATAATATGCTATCTAAATTTCATATATATATGGGGTCAAGAGCTTTCAGCCGCTCTGCCCCTCACCTCTGAAACTCCCTCCCCCCTGATATAAAAAACATGGACTCAATCACCTCATTTCAAACCCACATCAAAACCCACCTGTTTAGGCAGGCCTATGATTGATCTGTGTATTCTGCTGCAAGCTATACTTTGTCTGCTTTAGCTTTTAACTGTGTTTTGTGTCAACTGTTTTTAACGTGTTGTACGGCGACCTTGAGTGCCCTGAAAGGCGCCTTATAAATAAAATGTATTATTATTATTATAATTATTATTATTATTATTATTATACACACACACACACAGTATAATCCTCATAATGACCGCAGGCATGTTCTAAAAGTGTGAAAAACAGTGCAGGCTGTCAGCATGTGTTAGTGTCAGGTTATATCCACAGGTAACTGCTTATAGCTCTGGTCCATAGCATCAGAATTACGTCATGCAATCTATTTACATCTAAATACACCACACAGAGAGATTCACAGCTGTGCACTTTGGCACTCACCTCTTAAGCATAACACATACGCTGTCGGCCATGTGATGTGTCAATGTAATATCGCCTCTGACACAATCACGATTGTTTCCTTCTTTGCTCTGCTCCTGTCTGAAGTCATTAATCTTAGAACAGGGTGGTGGTTGGGGTGGGAGGGAGGGGGGGGGGGGGGGGGTGTTAGGTAGCTGCAACATTGAATTCAACACCCAGGCCACATTACAAATTGATAATTTTTCATATCACTGCTTGCAGCGTGTGAGGGGAATACGTTTGTGAATGAGAGAGAGACCTGATTGAAGTTGCGGCCTTCATACTAATGGATAGACGGTCCTCTTAAGAGTCCTGAGTTCACCTCGAGTAGTCTCCACGTGTTTTGTTAACTAGATAAGCAAAATTTATGTTAGAAATGTAAGGCTAATAGTCATGAATAAAATTTTTTAAATATCGGTTATGGATTTTAGGTGGTTTTCAGTGTTGCACATTTTGTAGTTCATATTTTGTAATTCATGCGTGCTATGAAATGTATTGGACTATTTATTTAAATTTTGTGTTGCAGGACCACATTTGAGTGTTTTATTACGCTTTTATATCCTGGATTTAAGTTTGTTTATATTTCATTTACCAAAATCAAATCAAATCAAAATTAGGGATTGGGTTGACAAAAGGCCACATATAGTCGGCAGTCGAGGTGGACGGGTGGGAAATTTAGTATATAGTCTTTTTTATTGGACTAAAATATTGTCTATATATGTACATATATTCATGAATCCACTTGCTGACCGGCTGTCGGTATTGGGCAATTTTTTTATAGGGGTTTCTTGTGACCCTACCATTAAAACATCCTATGGCAGGCAAAAATGTCAAACTTTCCAGTACCATGTAACATGTCAAACTAGGGGGTGTTCATGATTCTGAATCCATTCCAAGCATTAGTTTTGCACAAAATACACTCCATGGGCTAATAACAGCCACAGCCACTTGCCCAAATGTCCTGACCTCATCACATTTTGTGACATTTTGTGTGACGTTTTTTCTGAGAAAACAACGTGAAAAGATCGTGGCTAAAACAGAAGTTAATGGATTTGCGCTCGCAGAAACAGTGCGGGTGGGGCCCTAGCAACCGGGCCTAGCAACCGGGCCTAGCAACCGGGCCTAGCAACCGTAGCGATTCCAAAAATGGAAAACAGCGAGGCCCCGGCTGCCACGTGGCCTGAAAGTCTGGTTGATTATATTTCGAGCGGAGTTGCACCTCTTTATAGAATTCTATAATGTACTGTAACAGTTCCATCTGAATAACTACACATGTAGAGGACATTTGTTTCCCGTCTTTACATTCAAGCTAGTAGTCTTCTTTGGTAGAATAAAGATCTAAATCAGGGGTTCTCAACCCGTGGGTCGCGACCCCTCGGGGGGTCGCCAAATTATTTTAGGGGGTCCCCAAATTATTATTTTTTCACGATTTTTCAAAAATAGCAGACCTACAAGCTCATAGCGCGCCACTCGGTGGCGCGCTATGAGCTTGTAGATCTGCTATTTTTAAATAGCTAAATTATAACAATGCTTAAAACACCAAAAGGGGTTCCCGCCCTAAATGGTTTAAGGTTATTGTAGCAGTCAATTTATATTGGGGGTCGGGAGGGGGCGGGGCGGGGGTCCCGAGACGTTGCCAAAGCATTTTCGGGGGTCCCCGGCCAAAAACGTTGAGAACCCCTGATCTAAATGACCATGACCCAGTGAGACCATGAGGCAAAGCATGTAGAGGATGCCTTGGTGAGGTATAGGTGAAAGCCTCTGAGGACCAACTTCAACTTTACCGGCTAAGTGAAAAACGAATGATTTATATATTCCATGAATTTTCTTCTGTCATTAATTCATCAATCCTTTGATGTGTCTAAATATCAAATGTGGCTTTGGGTTGCATTAAGCTATTTTTGAACGCAGACTATGGTAAACACCAATTACTCGATATTAATTGTTCAGAGGAGAAAAAAAGAAAAAGAAGGAAAAAGAAAGGAACCCACCACAAAAAATGATTCCAGTTTTTCTAGTATCTATTGTTACAAAGAAGGAAACAACTAACGATATCCAAACAAACATTCCTTTAGGTCAAATGGGCTTCTTTTGATCATCATACTCCAGGCTTCTTCTTGATGTTCCACGTACAGTTACAATTAGTGTAATTAGTGTTCAATAAAGCCTTATTTTTAGCTCCTGCAGGTGTAAAATAATTTTGGTTAAGTAGCCTGACAAATTCTTTTGAATCTTTTGAAACTCGTTGAATCGATGACAGTAATGACTTAATAACTGCTAAGTAAAGGATAATGATACGCTGCTGGTGAGAACTCTAGCCTACCTGTCTGCCGTATTGTCTAATGTGCCGTCAACAAGTTAATTAGTTACACCGTCTGGGAGGACTTTATTTCTTTATCTCCTCCATCCTGAAAAACAAATATCTCAATAGAGAAAATTAAGAAATTGAGAGCCTAAAAAAAGACTGACTGCTTTTAACATTTGTGAGAAACTCACTATTGCCGCTAAGTTTTTACTTGAATTATGACTTGTTTGATTATATCTTAAATGGTTTCATATATTTAGCACAGCCACGGGGAGCATGTCACACGAACATTTCACTGTGCATACTAATAGCACTAGTGATGGAAACTGTACTTTTTACTGTACTTTTGATTGGCTGTCTTCGACTATACAAACAGTGTTTTCTTACCATTTCATAGGAAGAAAACACTCACCTGCCAGGTGATTGAGGACCCCCCACCGGGGGCGAGATAGCGCCTTCGCTCTACCCGTCCTGCATGTTCAACACCCTCCGCTGACAGGCACCTATACCTCCCCAGACTGTAAGGGCTCCATCTCGCGCCAGGAGCCCTAAAGTTGGGTGCCACCGATATTGTCCCTCATCATTTGACCCATTTAGGCCTGACCTCAAAATTTAAAAAAATCCTTCTAAATCCTCCATATTTTCACGATTTAAAAAAAATAGCAGACCTACAAGCTCGTAGCGCGCCACTCGGTGGCGCGCTATGAGCTTGTAGATCTGCTATTTTTCAATAGCTAAATTATAACATAATGTTTAAAACACCAAAAGGGGTTCCCGCCCAAAATGGGTTAACTGTCCTTTTGCGCAGATCACGCAAACCTCAGCAAAAAGAAAAGGACAATATCGATGGCCTCCAACTGTACCTCCCCAGACTGTAAGGGCTCCATCTCGCGCCAGGAGCCCTATGTGAGCCATGTTCATTTTGGGATTTAGTATAGAGGGTATGCGCGTGACATCATCATCAAACCCGGAAGTTATGCAGGAATGCCTACTGAGTGGCAAAAAAATACTTTCTGGCCTTGACAACCCATACGTCCAAAACAGTCCTATCTGATTGCATTAAACAACATTACACAATGTTAAACTCACTTTGCCTGTTGCCTTGCCACTCGATTTGCCACTCGATGTGCCATTCCCTTTAAGCATGCGCATACCCTCTATTGTGTAAGAGGCGTTCCGCCGTAAAAAATGCTATCTTGTGCCACCACCTAAATCCTTAAAACACCTCCGCTACCCATGACATTATGCATAGGTGTGGTTTGGGCGTTACGCAACTTAAACCATTCAGTGTGCCAGGTGCCATCCCCTTTAAGAGATCTATTATCCATAATCCATTATGTCCTGGATCTTGCCTTATATGGAAGAGCAACACGTGCTGCCTGGAATACATTTATTTTAGATACAGAGGGTTGTTTTGTGTCCAGTACCTGACTATTCTGCCATCCACTCCACGACCAACACAGCTAATAGGTGTGCTGCGGATATTACTTGCGGATAAAGAATGGCGTACGATGGAGCCCTATGAGTATGTGCAGCGATAAAATATCACCCTCCGTGCCAGGCTTATACCTCCCCCGAACACAGACCAATCGTGTTCATATAATGCTCGGCCAAACCAGATGCTTCATACTTTAAAGATGGAGTGCCGTGATTTTTTTCCACCCTAAAACATGATCATCAGTTCTTATTGTTATATAAGGAGGTATAATTTTTTCAAAAAAGTGTACAGTATTTGTTAAAATGTTGTTTTTATGTGGGCACGCCCACCAGTTCATGAAGTATGCCTGGTTTGCCTGGTGGGTGGTGATGGGTGGTGATCCACCTGAACTGAAGCCGCACCCACAGCTGTAGTTGTATGATAAAGGGGGAGGGGTTAGGGGAGGGGCTGATAGTGTGGTGTCACTATATTACTGTTTATTTCATTGGCCCGTTTGACTGTCAAGGGTTCAGCCTCCAGGAAGAAACTCTAAATACAAAGTTAATACACCATTGCACATAAAAACGACTCCAGGGTGTCTAATGAAGTACTGTCACCTCATAGACACATGAAAAACTGGAAAAATACAAACATTTTGGCACTCCATCTGTATTACTGTATGTTGATCTTCTGTTCGTGGGGGGCTGCACGGAAGCGTCAGTGAATCCACGTTATGAGTCTCCAAAGCCAGGCTAGACTGGACCTGGCCACCGGCATATTCAATAAAGCATTCAATTGACTCTTTTAAGTCCAGGCACAAAGTTCACTTTTATTCACTAGCATTTGAATCCTCCTGATGTGGCTTATGATTTGGGATTGTGTCTATGACCATGAGCTGTGTGCCTTGTTGGTTATGTCAGTATTTCTAGATTTTTTGTATTTATTTTTTAGCTGTGGACCTTCTATGTGTGTACAGCACTTGACAACAATGTTCCCTATAATCGGTCTGAAAAAACACTTTAACCTTCTAAGCGCAACTTGAACAACAACTGCTGAGCAACATACTGATGAGTGCACTTTGTGCTAATGTGAAGTTATGGCTTATTCATAGTTCATACATAATTACAGAATAAGTAACAGTTGCATTACTTGTAATAAACGGTAGGCTATAAGGTCAGTCAAATTAAAAAAGAAAACAAGTTTTTGCATATCCATTATTATTCAGTAATATATATGTGAACACATTTAGAGGAATAAATAAATGTATAAATGAATAAATAAATGTACTTAAATACAATTGGCCTAAATGAGTCAACAATGCATCGGCATACTGATTGATATTGCCAGATGTCTAAAAAAGTTTAGCCCTGGGCGAGGGCCCCTGGCTGACAGGCATCATGATGAATAAAAGACAGTAGGTTAAGCCATTTAGTCTTCTACATCCTGACAGTTTTCTGAAAAAGCTATGTTTCTATGTCAGTCGTTCTTCGATTTTTCAATAGCAGACCTACAAGCTCGTAGCGCGCCACTCGGTGGCGCGCTATGAGCTTGTAGATCTGCTATTTTTCAATAGCTAAAGCATAACATAATGCTAACACCAAAAGGGGTTCCCGCCCAAAATGGGTTAATGTATGCATGTAGCCTACAGCATAATGTGAGCATTTGCTAGGCTATAGGCCTACCATTTGTAGCCTTATACTACTTACTAGCCTACACTCTGAGTTAAATTAACACTGGCTTTTGGCCATGTAGATCGGGGTCCCAGTCCAGAGATGAAAATCATAATGAAATGGCCTAGGCTAACAATTTAATTTGGGGGTCCTTGAAATTAAAATGGCTGAGAATCACTGGGTTAAACTGTAGACTAGTTAATTCACAGAAAATAAAACAACATAGCCTACATCAGGGGTGCCAACATTGGCACAGTGAAGGGTGATCACTGGCACACTGGCATAAGTGTGAGTGAGGATTTTTCCTTTTAAAATAACATTAAATTAAGCTCTCTTTCTCTCTCAAATGCATGCAAATACTGCACATAATTCTACATTTCATTCAAACTGAACTCTGACTGGGGAGGGAGTCTGGGAGAAAGGTGCATTATGTCTAATGATCATTACAATGTCCTGATGTGAAATCATTTATGGACAATCAGCATCTGTTGGAATTGTTTGTGGTGTGGTGTCATAATTCAACATAATGTTGACATGGCACACTGACTATCAAGAAATAAAAACATGGCACTTCATGTCAAAAAAGGGTGCAGACACCTGGCCTACATAACCATGGAAACAGTAGAAACAGTAGAAAGTTTAGCTTTAGTAAGTTTTTAGTTTGTACCTGGATAAGTGCAAATCTCTGGCTGCTATGCACACAGGGGAACAATGTCTTTAATTATATCCATGTTCTTTTTCAGTCTCTTTTCATATGCGACGCAAAAGTACACGTTTGTTTTGGTAGGCTAGATTGATCTCTCCTCCACCTCCTCCCTCATCCTCCTTATGGACAGACACGCTGTTTTGCGTTGGACAAAACTAAACCAGCCGGACCAACGTTAATGTACGTAGGTCAGCGGTGGCCTAAGTGTTAGAGGAGCGCCCTTGTTGCCCAAAGGTTGTCGGTTCCATTCCCCGGACGGGCAGGAAAAAGCTGGGTCGGAAAGTGATTGGTCATCACTCACCCACCCAGCACAGCTGAAGAGCCCTTGAGCAAGGCACTGAACCCCCAACTGCTCCAGTGGAGCTGCTTAGTGGCCAACAGAATAAGACTGTGGTTGTACTGGTCAGCTCCCAGGTTTTAATGTGTGTGTCTGTCTGTGTCTGTCTGTCTGTCTATGTGCAGGGCGTTGCTGAAAATGAGCACTTCATCTACTACACTGGGTAAATAAAGGGGGAAAAAAGGTGTGTGTAATGACGATGCAAAGCGGGGGTAGTCAGGACAGGCAGACAAATAACGCAAAAGCATCAAACCAGTTGGAAACTACAATACACAAATGATCTGGTATTGTTCATGTGCATGTGCTACACAGATTTGTTCTGTGCGGGACGTTCCAACATTGCTTGTCAATGTGGATTGTTTTTAAATGTGCTTTTATATGCTGTGTGATATTGCAGTTAGACCAAGGACTGGAGCCGTTGACCTTCTGGTAAGAAGCTTGCTTACCGCTCCACGGTACTAAGAATAATAACAAAAACCTCTATTCAAAAGCGAGTGAAAATAGTTGAATAGAGGAAAGAAGCACTGCCGTGGTCCTTGTATTTGTCAACTGAAAATAGGTGCTCTTTGGCGAGGGTTCAAACATGAACAAATAAAAAGAGGTCCAAGGCAGTCAAGTGAAAAAGCCTTTATTGTAACGGCATGGCAAAGATCATTAAAACAGACCTTCGCGTTTCGGCTATACAAGACTTTGTCAGGGTCAGGGTAAGTGAAAATAGCTTCACGACAAAAGACAGCAGTATGCAGTGCTTAATATGTAACTCATTAGGTACCGGAGCTCAAGGACCACACAGTCATATGTGTGTACAGTGTCTTTTAACTCTGTCAGATTTTGGATTGTATTTTGGCTTATGTGCGGCATAAATGGTGTAATTCCTTTCTTTTGTTGTGTTGTTATACCATTTTATTTTTCTTGTTCTCTTCATGCTTGTATTTTCTTTTAATCTGACCGTGTGTACAGCACTTTGGTTGACCACTCACCACTGGTCTTTGTAAATGTGCTTTATAAGTTTGATTTGATTTGAGGTTAGAGGTAAGCTTGTAGGTCAAAGGCTATCCACGGACATTTGACCATGAGTGAAGCCCATTGTTATGATTCCTGCCTCTGATTCTTGGATTGTCTTCATCAGTTTCCCAAACCTTTCAGTTCGAGACCCAAATGAAACATTTGGTGTCTCCATGCGACCCGAACTTACAGAATAAATTATTATATTATAAAAAATCACACCCGTGTGAAGTGAGGGGTGCTCTTATCATCGTACATCATCATGCATCATCTCATACTGGCCAATCAGAATGCCTGTTGCCACAAACTTCCGCCATATTTGGTGGACATTTGACCTAATTTCTCCTTTCATTGTCGATGGCAAATATGAGACGTGTGGGGACAAGATGACGTAAAATGTCCCTTCATTGTCAATGGAATTTAATGTTTGTGTTGTGGACATATGACCTAATTTCTCCTTTCTTTGTCGATGGCAAATATGAGACGTGTGGGGACAAATTACGTACATGTACATTTTCCCTTCATTGTCAATGGCATTTAATGTTTGTGGGGACAAAAGCTGTATATAAGAGGGGCTAGGAGGGGCTGTGTTATTGAATAACACATTTTAGAAAATGTATAGATTTTTCACCCCCTGGATGCTAACTATAGCACAGAAGGTCCGTGCACCACTCTTTCCTTTTCTCTGAAGAGGCGGTGGAAGCAGGCCCTTCATCCACCTCTGCCAATGCCTTTATGCTAGTGATTCTCAACCTCTTTCATTTCAAACATCCCCCTAGTTTCATATGCATTAGGCGGCAGGCCACGGGCATAGTCAGACCTCCATTCCATTTCAGCTCTGGGACCCTTAAGTCTACACTGTAACATCTTCAGTGTTTATTTAACTCTGAAACAGTACAAAGGGAACCAAATGGACCCGTTTCGTTTGTATACTCTGAGAGTTATACTGTACAGACCCAAAAGGGTCCAGTTATACCCCTTGGATGTCCCCGCATCCGACGTGAATCCTGGCCCCAATCAATGGCATTCATCTGCCCTTTGGAAAAAGACAGATAATGGAACAAGACAGCACGTAGAAAGAGTGGAAATCGGGGGAGGCCGTTATTAGCGATCTAAAGAGGATACTCTGCTTTGTGCTCGTTTTTGAAATGGGAACAGAAGGTGGCTGCGGAGGCTTGGAGGGTCAATGTCAGTGGAATGGGGTCACACGTTGATGATGCTGTACAGTGATTTTGAAAAGGCCCTTATCCTGCATCGATCCTGCAGGCAATCGTCCATCAGTACTGCAAAAGCCACAGTGTTATTTATTACTAGTCCATACCCGTCCGGGGATATGAGAGAGATATGAGGGATTGAAAGAAACTTTGTACTTGGTACCTATAACAGTACCTGCAACAGTTCCAACACACGTCAGCAACACGCAGGCACGCACACGTCCCATTGACGCGTCACGGATCAAACAAACCCAGGTGCATCCATGCAATGTATTATTATTATTTTTTTAATCCGATCTCGCGAGTACAAAACCATTGTTTTTACACTGAGAGAAGACGGCATAGACTATGTGTCATCACACGATCACTTCTGGTTCAATGAAGGAGTTCACAGCTGTCAAAAGGATTCTGGCAACACCACCGTGTTTAGCCACCAGATGGCGGCATGTCATCGGTTTTAAAACCTCTGCTTACAACATTGTACAACATTCGGCTGTACAACACTCAAAGCACTGAAAACATTCTTCAGTGCTTTGAGACTGACAGAGCGAGCCGGAGTTGTTGGTGGGCAAATGTATTTAGCAGATGACTGAGTGGGTGGGGTCTGGCGTTCAGAACACGTTGGCAATATTTATAGCCGGTATTGGTGGCGGTATGTGTGCGGCGGAGTGGTTGATACATGAAGAAACTGTCATTGAGTATCATAATGTGCCATGAAAAAGGTTGGCACTGACAACTGACAAACTTATTTCCGGCTGGCCAGCAATGGCCAGCCGGAAATAAGTTTGTCAGTTGGACTATTTTCACTAGGTATGGGGCTTAGAATTTACAATTTAGGCATTTAGCAGACGCTCTTAATCCAGAGCGATTTACATTAAGCAATAACAAAAACATGGCATACATCACATATATAAAAAGTGATCATGAATCATGCGTAAACTAAGAACGTAACAGTGGAGTATCTATGTAAACTATACATACTATACTATATAATATATTATACATGTGTACTATAAAGTGCTATGACTACATAAAATGAAATTCTAGAGCTGTCTACGTAACACGCTATAAGTCTGTTTAAAATACTATCTAAGTCTACATAAAGTTCTATCTAAGGGGCTAGGCTTGTTGTATGTGCAACTATGCTGTAACACCAAACATCAGTCTCTCAAACTGTTACATGCCAGAGCATGTTTGTGATATCTTATCATCTTATGATGGCTGAAAACCGCATTTTCGGAACGACCCTGCCTGCAGTGGAAGAGTAATGTAACAGGAATGCAGTAAATGTCGGGTGGCGGTATGTGTGCGGCGGAGTGGTTGATACACGAAGAAACTGTTATCGAGTATCATAATGTGCCATGAAAAAGGTTCAGAAAATTATGCATGCGAAAGGTCACATAAGGTTTTATTATAGGTCGGAACACTGAGAAGACATCACATGGCACTGAAGAAGAGAGCGACACACAAGAGACTGTCTGGAAAAGGCACAGCGAAAAAAGTCTGTGACACTTTCATGATCTCACCATCTGGTTGTCTGGGTTGACGTATTCTCTGGGCAAAAAGGAGAAACATCGCTTAGAAATCCTAGGCACACCCTGGATTTCATTTTAATCAGAAGAGCAGCCTGAACGCTGAGGCAAAAGCCTAACAATGGTTCAGGCAATCACACTGACACATCTGATGAATGCCTAGCCCTCGCAAAGTGGATAACAACAGTATGAAAAACTCAGGTGAAAGGAAGGGGAAAAACGAGCAAATACTGTGGTCTATTTTTCTGTCGTTTTATCAGATCTTAAACCTGTATTACTTGTAGCAGACATTTTAGAAAAGTAAAACCTTTTCCCCCGTAGCTCAGTCTGTCTTTTAATGCAAGCAAATTCAAATCTGTGTTACTACCATCTGTCGCCATCCACTCTCCCTAGTTTGTGGACTGGCACTTCTCTCCTCTCACGATCACTGGAATGTTGTCTGGGCTCCGGAACTCTGCTCCACAGTGATTGGTAACTTATAATGTTCGTGATCTGTGAAAATAAGTTCCTTCCGTATCTGTACTAGGTCCTGCTATGTCACTCCAGATCTGAACCAGCTCAATGACCGTCTGAATCATACATGCAAAATGACCCACGCGTCAGTGCCTGCCCTGGAGTTCAAGGCCTGGTTGAAGAGACTGTCATTCCTCATTCAGCATAGTATTATGCTCCTGATACTGTCCTGGCGATTTCCCAGAGATGTATTTCTGTCACGTCTGCTTTGAACACCATCTTATAAAACACAACACATCATCTCATGAAATATCATCTCACAAAACCCACCCATGCACTAGGGGTGTGCTGAAATATTGATATGGCGATATATATCGATACGTCCTCCCGCGATAAATAATCGATATTGATTATTAAAATATCGATATCGGGAACATTTTTGAAATTTGAAATGTTGTTCATAATGAAGTGATGAACAACATGTTTAGAAAAGGAGGAAATGACAGCTAAAATAAAGCAAATCCCACTCAGATTCCACAGCAACCAGAAGTACTGAATTACTGGATGGTGATTTGTCCAAAGTCTCCAAACAGCTTTGTGGGAATACAAAATGCTGCATTTTTTCAGTTCCAAGTATTTTGTAGTTGCAGATATCGTGATATATCGTTGATGAAATTTCATACAATATATCGATATATCGCAAATATCGCAATATATCGAATATCGTGATATTATCGTTATCGAGGGCCTAATATTGCGATATATATCGTATCGTGAGGAACCCATATCGTCCCACCCCTACCATGCACCCCACGCCCCACCTCACTCCTTCCTTCCCTTTCCCATCCCCATGCCTAGTAGTCCAAACCTGGGAATGACACACACCTCTATGCCTACCTTGGAGTACATGGCCCCATTGAGGACCTCTCCGTTGCGGATCCAGATGATGGAGGCGGCCGGCTTGGCGTTGTCGGCATGGCAGGTCAGATTCAGGGGGTCTCCGGCTCTCAAGCTCACCACAGGCCCCCCGCTTATCACCGGGTCCTCTGGGGGAACTGTGGGTGCAGACGAGAAGAGAGGGGAGGGGAGGGGGAAAGTAAATTGAATACTTTAGCCAACCACAGAGGTCAATGAATGTGTTTTAATGGATTATTAACAAGCACAATAGAACAACGTGAAATTCACTATAAAGGGAAAATGTGAGCTATTGATGAAAAACATATATAGTCGTAATCAAGGTGAGCTATTATGTAAGTATATAATATGGTTATATAATATTTTTTAAATGAAATAGCAAATGAATGGAGATACTAGCCAAGGATATTGCATATCCAGCACACTGCTGAATAGAAAGAGCTGTGATGACCTCGATAAGACAAAGCTAATTACAAATGGTACCTGCAGGGGTTTGGCTGAATGGAACATAACCTCCTCTAGCCTGAGTTATACTTAGTTGTACGCCGGTGTCTTGCACTGCAATTGGCAGATCTACAAGCTCACAATGTGTCGCAGGGCGACACATTGTGAGCTTGTAGATCTGCTATTTTCGGTGTGCGAGACACTGGCGCGGAACCAGGTACATAAATCTTGCATCACTCAACAGTGAAATGAGAACAGTGATGCTGCCAAGAGTTAAAAGTGTAATTCTGTAGTAAATTAATGAAGTATGTTTTCTCCTCCTCTCTCCTAAAATCCCAAATCTCAGCAATCTGTGGTCATTTGTTCCAAGTAGGTAATGGTGTAGCAAGGATATCATTTGCATATGTAATGTAAAATGTAATCCAAAACATATTGTGATTTTTATCACAATAATGGGACTGATCGGGGGTAGCCATACTGGGACGTAAATTGGGACTTGATCGCCCCGGCTGGGGTATGATGTTGTGAGACCCGAAACCCCGATGATCTTAGGTAATGGTATAGCAAGGATACATTTGCATATGCAATCCAAAACATATTGTGATTTTTATCACAATGATGTTAATCTGTACTGTAGATTCTGCCCCAACACCACCACCACCACCACCACCACCACGCACGCACGCACGCACGCACGCACGCACGCACGCACGCACGCACAGTGGTGTGTACACAAGTGAGTGATTACGCTCCTCTTCCTACTTTTACCCACGTGCTAATCACCCTGTTTTCATGCCGACAGCAGTGAATTATTGATTGGCCTCCGCGCTCATTACAGTGCAGATCTGGGGCGAGATACAAATTAAGGGCTATCAGCATCTGTCATGTTCACCTGCACCAGTGTCATGATAGGAGGTAAGACTGGCAGGAGTACAGCGGTCTGTCTGCTGCCAGCATCAATTAATACAAGCAAGAAGGGAGGAATAAGGCATACGGTATTGTACTTTTAACAACTGAGCAGAGATAAATAAGGCTGTTAATGAGATCCCTGTACTTTCTGCATGGGCATAATTGGGGTTTGACAAGTGGTATTGTGCTTTTAGACTTTTCATTGAATTTCATTATCATCAATGCTCTGCTTTCTTGCCTAGTTTAGTGTTTCCACTTGTTTTTCTTAACCCATTCAGGCCTGACGTCGAAATTAAAAAAAAAAAGTTTTCTAAATCATGACAATTTTCTGAAAGATTTGAGGCACATTTTAACGATTTTTCAAAAATATCAGACCTACAAGTTCGTAGCGCGCCACTCGGTGGCGCGCTATGAGTTTGTAGATCTGATATTTTTCAATAGCTAAATTATAACATAATGTTTAAAACACCAAAACGGGTTCCCGCCCCAAAATGGGTTAATGGTTAATGTGGTTAAACGCTAACGTGACATGGATGCGTTCCAGGTCTCAATGGATTAAGTGTGCCTGCTCTCCATGGTGGCCCATAGCTCTAACCTGGTATATGTATGTCGATCCTCTATTTCTTCCAAAAAGTGTTCTCTTAGACGAGTTTTATAGGTACTGCCTACACTACATGGGCAATGTAGGATCAGGCCTTTTATAGTGCCTGTCTCAAAGGGAGCATGGTTGGTTGCTATAACCTACTGGACCATATCACCTGTGGGTTTTTGTAAATAAACTACCTGAATTATTATGTGGGTAAAGTTAACTGGTTTGTTGAGTATTCAAACAGGATTGGCATGGTCCAGTGGGAGGGGCCTAGCCTTAGTGTATACCCATAGTTTCATTATATAGATATTCCACTGTTAGGTTCTTAGCTTACGTATGATAATGAAATGATGACTATTTTTGTATATTTGATGTATTACCATGTTTTGTTCTTGCTTACTGTGAATCGCGCTGGATTTAGAGTGTCTGCTAAATGCCTAAATTGTAAATTGTAAATGAAAGTGCTTGGACTAGTTAGCTTGCAGAGAATGGTCCCTATTTTACAAATGATACCCACTTATTGTGGCCTGTTTGGATATCTCTAGTAAAGCTGTTTGAGTTTGAAATGCTGTGTTATCTACATATACTGTATCTTGTGCATTGTTCCAATGCTCTTTAATCTGGTCTTCATTAAAATTCAACGAGAAAGGCAGAAGAATAGTCAGGTCGGCACAGTAGCAGATCAAACAACAGTTGACTGTTCTGTCTGATCAGTCAAGAAAACTGCATTAGTTTATGCTCACTCTAAGAATAGAATTAACTGAACTGTATGCAAATGACTGTAAAAACTATGAAAAGGCTCGCGACTGTGTGACTCTTCCACTGGGGGAAAAAGAGCAAGAGAACATGTCAGGAGCAATGATGGCATTGTGACAATTGATTGGAGAGATCCAGTGTTATTGGCTTGCTGTCAGCACTCGCTCGCTCACTCACTCACTCGCCCACAATGCTGAAACATTAATTAAATGTCAAGCATGCGAGGCATACGTAAAGCGCCTATTATTTCCGATGGGACAAATTGGATGGAAATATTCACTGGTTAGGGTAGTCTCTGAGAGCCTAACAGCATGTGACTGATGGTGGCACCTACCGGTATGAGTGGTATAAGCCCATGAAAGAGAGGAGGGGGTGGTTTTTTGCCTGCCATTGACTATACCTTGTCATAAATAGCGAAGGTGAAATTATGAGCCCTTTACTGTGCATTCCAGTTAAATGGGTTCTCTCTCTCTCTCTCTCTCTCTCCTCTCTTCTCTCTCCTCTCTCTCCTCTCTCTCCTCTCTCTCTCTCTCTCTCCACCACATCAAGGTCTCCGGTCCATGGACTCACTGTGAAGGCCAAGAAGTGAATCAGCCAATGACTTGATGAGACTTTGCCAGAGTTTACGCCCACACACTGTCTCAACAGCTCTCTCCGTGGCTTCATTTTGACCCGTAATACACTTAATTGTCTGGTTTTAAATCAGCAATACGTTCTCCCTCTGGAGGAGGAGAAATTGTGGTGGGCGGGGGGGTGGGGGTGGGGGATGTGCGGCGTAAGGTTAAAATTTAATGCACCCGTGGAATCCTTCTATAGACAGAACGGTTGTTGGTAGATTATGCAGATGGGCTCTGTCGCTATATTTCAGTCGGTGGTCTCTGGAGGGTTGCCCACCAGCAGCAGCATGCGGCAAACCGTGTAAAAGAGGGACGCGCTTGGCTGCCTCCGCTATACATGCTAGACAGCCTCCCTTTGCTTGGTTTCCTTATTTCCTCCATGTGTCACGCATCTCTGTCAACGCAAAGGTGACGGCAGCAGCATGTGGATTGACAATTTCCACAGGTTTACAATGTGCTGCTTGTCACAGACGCAGATGCCCTTTGCAAACTTTCATTGTCTAGCCCATTCTGGGCGGGAACCCCTTTTGGTGTTAGCATTATGTTATGCTTTAGCTATTGAAAAATAGCAGATCTACAAGCTCATAGCGTGCCACCGAGTGGCGCGCTACGAGCTTGTAGATCTGCTATTTTTGAAAAATCGAAGAACGACTGACATAGAAACATAGCTTTTTCAGAAAACTGTCAGGATGTAGAAGACATTTTTAGAATCTGATCTCAGGTCAAAATGGTCTAGAGATGAAAAGAGAGAGTGCCCCGCATCAAAACAAAACAAGAATGGCAGTTCTGAGATGCAATTGACCATATACAGTACACATGGAAGCCTGTCCTTCCTGGCAGACTTGGTAGGGGGGATACTTGTCAAGACGATAGCGTCCCCTCTCCCCAAGTATACCAGCTAAAAGAATAGCGTCCCCTCTCCCCAAGTATACCAGCTAAAAGAATAGCGTCCCCTCTCCCCAAGTATAACAGCTAAAAGAATAGCGTCCCCTCTCCCCAAGTATAACAGCTAAAAGAATAGCGTCCCCTCTCCCCAAGTATAACAGCTAAAAGAATAGCGTCCCCTCTCCCCAAGTATAACAGCTAAAAGAATAGCGTCCCCTCTCCCCAAGTATAACAGCTAAAAGAATAGCGTCCCCTCTCCCCAAGTATAACAGCTAAAAGAATAGCGTCCCCTCTCCCCAAGTATAACAGCTAAAAGAATAGCGTCCCCTCTCCCCAAGTATAACAGCTAAAAGACGATAGCGTCCCCTCTCCCCAAGTATAACAGCTAAAAGAATAGCGTCCCCTCTCCCCAAGTATAACAGCTAAAAGACGATAGCGTCCCCTCTCCCCAAGTATAACAGCTAAAAGACGATAGCGTCCCCTCTCCCCAAGTATAACAGCTAAAAGAATAGCGTCCCCTCTCCCCAAGTATAACAGCTAAAAGACGATAGCGTCCCCTCTCCCCAAGTATAACAGCTAAAAGACGATAGCGTCCCCTCTCCCCAAGTATAACAGCTAAAAGACGATAGCGTCCCCTCTCCCCAAGTATAACAGCTAAAAGACGATAGCGTCCCCTCTCCCCAAGTATAACAGCTAAAAGAATAGCGTCCCCTCTCCCCAAGTATAACAGCTAAAAGACGATAGCGTCCCCTCTCCCCAAGTATAACAGCTAAAAGAATGTCTGAGCTAACTCAGCATGTGCATCTTTAGTTTTCCTCATGGGGAAATGGCCTTATGCCTGTTCTAGAAACAACACAGCCCTGTGAGGAAGGCCTGGGCACCAGCCCAGGCAGCCTCCCCTGAATATTAATGTGACCATGAGGGCAAACAAAGTTGAGCATAACTTAAAGAGATCTTTCTACTCTGCCGGGATCTCCCCGTCACCCCGACTGCAACTGACACCGTGTTCTGACAGTTATATACAAAGGCTAAGGCCTCGAACTTGAGCTAGCCGTCATAATTACCAAGCTGTTTGCAAACTCGGCAGCCCCTAATGGCTCTAAATTAGCACTTTGCCGGAGCCACACGATGGATCTGGCATAAGTAGTACGGTTGGTCAGCGCTTCGGATTGATCGCTCCTCTTTAACCCATTTTGGGCGGGAACCCCTTTTGGTGTTTCAAGCATTCTGTTATACTTTAGCTATTGAAAAATAGCAGATCTACAAGCTCATAGTAGTGAGCTTGAACTTGTAGGTCTGCTATTTTTGAAAAATCGTAAAAATGCGGCACAAATCTTTGAATAGGTATACATTCTTTCAGAGCGAACGTTTTTTTTATTTCGACGTCAGGCCTACATGGGTTAATTACAGGACTTGCTGGCTGTTCATTGCCCCCGCTGCTGCTCCACTCACCACCCTGTCAACGGTGGATACAAGTATGCCATCTTCTCTTCTCACAAACGGACACTTACCGTAGCCTCCCTTATGTATACACACATGGACAAGCATGGAGGTGTGAGGGTGCCGTGTCATTAGCCAGACGGCTCATTATTCCGGCGGCCCGTTGGTCCAACTTGCGCGCACTAACCCTATCCCTAACACCTAACTGAAGCCACATATAGACAGACTAATGCATTTTTTTAAGCGCTGCCACAATAATGCAGAACCTGATTGGCTGAGAGATCACACAACACATTATGTTTTTTAGATCTAAATGTAATACATGTGGCAGACTTAAGTTAGCAACAAACAAAATTCACTTGTTGTTTTTTCTTAAAGGATTTCTTGGAGTTGCATTGAAAGTAAAAAGGGCCTCTTGCAAGTCACACCTCAATGGGTATAATTTCACATGTTTATGCTCTGAGGCTAGTCTAAGCAGAACCCCTACTGGCCTGTCTGTCACATTTCAAATAAGCCAATCCTGGCCCTCAGCCAGGGGATGCCGGTACGTGTTTCATTTCAACACTGCTGGAATGTAATGGAATTTGGATCACCTCAGCAGATTTGAGATAAGACGTTTTTGTGTTCATTTCATGTTTCTCTCCCAAACCCGTACTGCTCCAAGACATGGCTGCTGCATGGCCATAAACCTCCAGTGCTTCCCCTAGCAGCGCTGTACTGTACGTCTTGGTGGAAGAGAGAAATGGTGAAGTCAGACGTATTGGGTTTCAGTGAGATCATTTACTTTTAGTGTATAATCAAAGATATCCATAAACGAGACTGAGGCTTATCGATGTGTAATTAACCCAACAGCGTGATGCAGTATGTCTGTCGCCTGCGAGAAGGAAAGGGTCCAAATAAAAAGCCCAGGGTTATAAAGCTGCGATAGCTGCCTTCTGTCCCGCGAGACGTTTCAATTCGCCCAGAAACACCTCCCTGAAACCGTCCATTCTTTTTTTTTTTTTTAACACATTTTATTCAAAGAGTATGACATCATATTATGCAAGTTTCACAGAAAGAAAATACAACTCTCTTGTTTTTATATTTTCTCCCACAACTCCTTTCCCAATCCTCCCCACCCACCCACCATCTTTCCCCACGAGGCCAGACATACAAACAACATAAATTATATACAGGTATAAAACCAATAAGTTGAGTACATAACTAAGATACACACAACATATATACAGGTATAAAACCAATAGGTTGAGTACATAACTAAGATACAAAGAAAGGGATCACATGGTTACGTTCACAGAAAAAAACGTCCATTCTTAAGGAGAACGCTTCATACGTTGTTGCACGACGGTGCCGCGGCGTGCCGAACATAGCAGACCCACATCATCACAACAACGCGGCGCATCCGCAACGCGTTGTGATCTTGCAGCTCTGCCATTTTCGACATGCAACACCGCCCTGCGACGGAACATACGTCAGGCGCTGTAATTGGCCCGAGAAGTCTACTTTGGTCTGGTGAGTGGGTCGCGCCCTGAAAATGGCTGATCTACAAGCTCACAGCAGCATCGTAGCATGACACATTGTGAGCTTGTAGATCGTCAATATTTCAGTGTGCGGCAAGTGTGACATGCCCTATACTGCTGTGGCTGAGGGGTGTTGCCTAAACCAGGCCAATGTCATCATGCTGCGCGTGCAGTCGTGCACACAGCACACACACGCACACACACACACACACGCACACACGCACGCACGCACACACACACTGACCCTGGCTTCTTATGAGCGCAAGCAAAGGCATGCTACAATGTGCTGTGAGCCAAAATGCAATTTGGAGGTGAATGAACGAGAGAGAGAGCTCTCCCCTCACAAGGAGCTGGGAAGACGTAGGGTTGCGGCGGCTGGCGTTTGTAGTGGCGTGCTTCAGTCAACGTGCCCTGAACAACAATAAGGCTCCCAACTCGCCTGTCTATTTCGGAACAATGCCTGCGCCGGGCCGCCTGCCGTGGCGACAGCTTGCAGAGTTTGTGATAGATAGAGGGGAAAAAAATAAATAACAGAAGACAAAAGCGAGTGGAGAGAAAATACCGTGTGTGGGTGGATACAAGAGACATGGTGGCTCACTGGCCCAAATCACAGGCCCTCTTCAAGTGCTGTCACCTACGCCTGTTTGAAAGCCACAGGATCCTATGACATGCACACTGCACACACGCACGCTCTTTGCTCTCGCACACATACCCGCACGCACAAATACCTGCACGCATTGGGATAGAGTCTATCCGTCTCGTCTATCCGATGCACGCACGCACGCACGCACGCACGCACGCACGCACGCACGCACGCACGCACGCACGCACGCACGCACGCACAGAGTTGGATGCTAGAATGAGATGAGACAAAAGAAATGAAAGAGGCAGCGATAAATGTCTCCTGCAAGCTTCCTCGATTTCATCCATGAGTGATAAGTGATGGCTCTCGGCCTCACCTTGGTGGGCGAGCGGAGCAGGAGGAGACAGAGAGGTAATGAGTGGTCTCGTTTGAGGTATGAACAGGGACGGAATAACCCCCACGAGGACCCCTTGGCCGGTAATATCTGCAGGGCCCCCATAGTGTGCGTGAGTGTGACATTGTCGTGTTTTTCCGTGTTTTTTATCATCTTTTTAACTAAATCAACAGCCAATGAAGGGCCCAGGAGCCCTTTTCACGGCGTCAAACCTAGTACCTCATGGTCCAATTTCCCCGAAGGGCCCCTGAGAGCCAAGGGCCCCTGGGCCACGGCCCCACTGGCCCAATGGCTAATTTGTCCCTGGTTATGAAAGTGTGTGTTGGTCACACAGGTGGATAAAGCAGGAAGTACAATGGTACAGGTGTGAAACATTTATACACTTAAAGCCACATACTACGTAGTAGCCTCCATTTATCCCTCTACACCGAATCTTTTCGCCGAAAAGCTTACAATGTGTACACATTGTAGATTTCATAATTTTGCGGAATGTTTGCCTCTTATATGACATGCCCAGAATCTGGACACTAGGGGTTAAGTGGCTAACAAACGAATCTATTTAGTTGATTATAAATAAATAAAAAATCACCCCCGTGTGAAGTGAGGGGCGCTCTTATCGTCACACATCATCATCTCATTCTGGCCAATCAATTTGCGTCCTCACCTTCGTCTTGAATGTTTGTGTTTACACAATGTTTGTAACACTCAATGCTGGCCATTCATTGTCAATGGCATTTAATGTTTGTCTTAGGACAAAGTTTGTGTTTACACAAACTCTCAAAGTTGGACATAGGGTTGGAACACTTGCGTACCAAAGTTTACAAAAGGCAAGCAAGGGAAATTAGTTCTGTGAATTTTCAGACCTGCATTTGACTGTGAATTTATTTTATATTTTCTTCATGGCCTCTGCCCACGGCAGGGTCATACATTGAGTTGAGAATAGTAATTCCTAGCACTGTGCAATGTAATTGATCAAATAGAATAAAAAGCTTAACAAAACATGCCTCTCTTGAAAACTGAAACATAATTGTCCGTGGACAATCGTTCAGCCTTAAGACAATACAGAGAGCATCAGATAAGATCAACCACAGTGAGGTGTAGTAAATTGATTTAAAAGGTATACTATAGTGAAGGTCACAATGACCTTTATCTTTAACAACCAGGCGATTTCTAATCTGTTCAATTGGGTCCATGAGATTGGAACACACGGACAGACAGGCTGAAAACATGTCTTGGCCACGACTTTGGTTGTGAGCTTGAATATCTGCTATTTCTGGTGCAGGCCAGCAGTGCTAAATCAGACTTCACGAGACACACATCAGGAACATGGATGCATGGATACGGGACAAGTATAACATACAGTTATAGCGCCATCAAGAGGCCAGTTTTTTATGTGAAACACATTTTCTTTTTATTTGTGATCCTGTCGTAATAAATCCTTTACAACACACTACAAGTTCCAGCTACTGTAAGTCTTTGTCTATTAACTTTGGCTATTGACGGCTACTTCACTCAATACCAAACAATGCACGCCCACAACAAACCTGCTGGAGACCTGCATGTGCTCCGAGGAGCACTTTTTCTAGTTTACAAATGTGTTTGGCAAAGTGTAATGAAATTATACTCCACTCAGTACACTGCACAGTAGACAGTATAAACATCTGGTCACAGCTGAAGTCCTGTTGCATTGCAGTGCTCTGTCTATAGGAATGAATACAGAAATAAAAGACAATAGCCGGTTATTGGATGCATTGAAGCAGAATGTAGCTGTGAATGCCGTGCTAGAGGATCAGTTGTGGCAGTAGGCGCCTAAAACGCACAGTATGTTTGTGAATGCAAAAAGTACAAAAAGGAAAAGAACGCACGAGCACATGCATACAAATACAAAGACGTACAAACATCTGTTTCCTCGTCTGTATACTTCACATGGCTGTGCTGCGGTATAACGGAACACCAACTCCCTCCAACAGCTCCACAGCCATATCCAAACTCAGCCCCCTCCTCGTCCTCACCTTCTGCATATTC
Organism: Electrona antarctica; assembly: GCF_951216825.1. Lineage (NCBI taxonomy): Eukaryota > Metazoa > Chordata > Actinopteri > Myctophiformes > Myctophidae > Electrona > Electrona antarctica. The sequence goes on along the minus strand of NC_136792.1, from coordinate 43,620,640 downwards.
CCCACGGGCATATAGTGCCCTATAGACTGAATGCGGGGGTTTCTCGGGGGTTTCTTGTGTTGCGTTGCGACACATTGTGAGCTTCCAGAACTTCACAACTTCGGGGAAGTTTCAGGTTCTGGAAGGTTCTGTGAATTACTCTTTGTCGTCGTAAAAAAGCCACAAGATGGCCGCTCTAACACCTGAGCCTCTGCCGCCACAGCCTTTGTGTTGCAGAAGAGAGAGATGAGCAGGGTGGGTGAGGCGAGCGGAGGAAGGGGTAGAAGAGAGTGCATGGGTGAAGGAGTGGGTTTGGTGCCATTTTGTAATAGCATTTTGTCCTCTAGTACTGTGTGAGCATACATTGTTTTTACGTAGGTTGCACAAGTGGGACTGCAGTCCCCTTAAACCTGGCAG
>NC_136792.1:43500244-43615244 GCF_951216825.1 Electrona antarctica | reverse complement strand
GTTCGAGCTGATTTACCATCTTGTTTGCTTCATAATAATATTGGTCTGTCACATTTTTACATTAGGAAATGTACTTAGATTCTCCAGAGAAAAAAATGTGTAAATGCTAATGTTAAATGACACCACTATCTACCGGAAGGGGGCGTGGAAAGGGGGCTGTGAGATAGGCCTATTGGTAATTGGTAATAAGAAATATAATCAAAAATCACACTCAGTTGAAGTGAGGGTCGCTCATACATCATAATACATCAGCCATTCAAATCATCACATTCCGTGCTACAAACACATTCCGTGCTCAAATACACAAAGCTGTGCATAGGAGGGGCTAGTGCCCCTCAAAAATGCACTCCAGTTTATTGTGTTGGCCTATGCTAGTTGCAACTGTCGAAAGCGGTGGTTCTCAAAGTCCTTGAGGGTCCTTGAGGGGGTTCCAGGGGTCACCAGAATTATAGTTAGAAACCATATGAACCTAGCCTGACACTTTTCATTTCGTTTCACTTCATTATTCAGACTGAAAGCCCTCCCAACAGCAGCCGTTTCTGAGATGGGCGTTGCCAAAGCAGCAGTCTTTGGCGATTGGTTCATACCAACCAATCAAAATATGAGGAAAGCAGATGACGTCGTTGTCAATCATGTGGCTATGACTAAACCGGTTTCTAACCATACAAACACAGTCAACGGGCGCTACTAGCATATAAAAACACGGTAAATATGTCAGATGATGATGTTTCTAAATCCTGGCTATTAAATCATATGGCCAGATCGGTACGGTCGCAAGTTACCACATTGGGGGCAGCCATGTTTGTTGTTTGACGTCATCGAGTGATGGGGCTGATGGCCAATGAGCCACTGCATCAGATTTTCTATGGAAACTGACACCGCTGTAGTAGAGTCACCAGACCTGAATCGCCAGAACATATATGTTTTGAGGGGTACTAGCCGATGTGGACGAGCAAATCGGTTATTTTCGTCCTAGACAGAGTTACCGTGTGGGGGTCCCCAAGGGGTCCCCGGAACATCCAGACTCCCAGGAACGCGCCCAGGCGGCGGCCCGGTTCCGGCGAGCCTTTCCACGACCGAAACGGTCGAGAAATGACAGAGTTAGCGTGTTGCAGCTTTCCGTGCTCGGACACAGGGACAGACACAGGGACAGACACAGGGACAGACATACATACACACAACTATGTAATGGAGCGGTGAAGCACCGCAAAACAAAAAGTTCACACCAAATTCACAGCCACAGCGGCAGCGATTGGTGCACCAGCAAACAAGTGTTAACTCCTGCTGCAGTGGAGAAAGCGGAAAATGCTCCTCAACCAAGACACTGAAGTGGCATACTGTACCAGTACCAGTACACACTGTACCAGGCAGTGGTGGACAGTAAGCTCATTTACTTCAATACAGTACTTGAGTACAGGTTTTGAGTATCTACTTTACTTTAATATCTGTATTTCCAGTTTCACTCCACTACATCTCAAAGACAAATACTGTGGGACTTTGGACTGCACTACTTTCTAGGTAGGAACAAGGTTCATTTTTGAGCCCCTCCTATGTCCAGCTTTTAGTGTATGTAACCTAATTTTCGTCCCAACACAAACATTAAATGCCATTACAAATGAATGGACAATTTTGAGTGTTTGTGTAAATACAAACATCTCATTCAACGGAATGAGATGATGTATGATGATATACGATGATACATTTAATTAACCACCTAGGCTAAGCCCTATACATGTATTTCAAATAATAGTGAATATAGCAATAGCAAATGAATATTTGACCAGGGATATCTACAACTGGGGTTGGGTACTTTGTCCACCACTGGCGTTAGTCTATGTCAGGTTTGGAAACAGCCACAAAGTCCCTACAGACTAAGAATTAACGCCATCAATTATGGTGCTACAGTATGTGGTCCTCCTTGGGGAGCCCTTCAGTAAGGGAATCGGTTAATGCTTCAACTTGATCAAATGCAATCAATCAACAGTGTCCTTCCTTGCTAAATGGAGCGTATATCCTCTCCTCTAGCCTGCTGTCCTTGATCCTATGACCAGACCACCGTAACCCCCCCAGCCCCCCCATCCCCAACGCCCCTCTTGATGTTTCACTCTCCATATCATTATGAGCTTCTCCTAATTATTAATAATTAATCACTAGACATTTGCAGAGGTTTGGCAGCCAATGCATAGATATTGTCAGACACAATTTGTCTTCCTCAACCCCTTTCACCTCTCTCTCTCTCTCTCTCTCTCTCTCTCTCTCTCTCTCTCTCTCTCTCTCTCTCTCTCTCTCTCTCTCTCTCTCTCTCTCTCTCTCTCTCTCTCTCTCTCTCTCTCTCTCTCTCTCTCTCTCTCTCTCTCTCTCTCTCTCTCTCTCTCTCTCTCTCTCTCTCTCTCTCTCTCTCTCTCTCTCTCTCTCTCTCTCTCTCTCTCTGCTATACCTCAGTCTCCTTGCGAATCATTAGTTTAACTTTTCATTAGGTCGGATCAATAAAACGGATCAGTCGCTCATGGCGAGAATTTACTCTGCACCGCAAAGGACACACCAGACACCCGCTCCTTCTGCTCCTTTTCATTCCTTCTGTCCCTTTTGTCTCTGGCTTTGTCACTGACTCCCCATCTCTCTTTCCCTGTGATAGCTCGAGCGCCTGACGCCCGCCGAGGGTCCAGGTGGTAGAGGGCAGTGTCGATTTTGATCGACACTGATCTTATGATATTTAGTCGACTAAAACTAGACTAACACTAAAACATTTCAGGTGACTAAAATATGACAAAAAAAGTAATACAATTTTACTCAAAAAGACTATGGGCTATATATTGTGCCACCCCTTAACCCTTATCCCTAAACTTATTTGCCATTTTTTACTATTTAAAAAAACCTTTTAAAATATTTCAACTAGCTGATCTACAAGCTCACAACATGTAGATGTAGATCGGCTAGTTGAACTATTTTAAAATTATTTTCAAAATAGTAAAAAATGGCAAATAGGTTTAGGGATAAGGGATAAGGGTGGCGCAAGATGGAGCCCTAAGACTAAAACTAAATCAGAATTTGCTGTCAAAAACAACACTGGTGGTGTCTGCTGTGCTGCCGGGAAAGAAAAGTGAGCCAGTGATTGTACTAATGCTGCTCAATAAGGCAGAACTGGCAACGCTGAATGATAACCCAATAAAGTTTAATTAAGAACCAGTATAACCTCTCAGGCTTAATAATGAAAATGGAGGCCACGTGCCCGAGGGAAAGGAAATTAAAGTGGGCGAACGAACATACGCGAGTGAGAAACTTGAATGACGCCCCACTCCATCTGCCAGATAGGACGACTATACTGTCGATGCAATTATTTTCTTCTGCTGTTGTACATACAAATTATTATGGATACATATTATATTTTCACCCCTCTTCTTTTTTCCTTTGAGGGAATGGATCACAGTGATTGTATGGCTGTTTAATGGAATTTCACACTTGTCGAACAAAATGAATTACGCGTCCGTGTTTTATGTTACTGCACGTTATTGTTTTGGTGAGTGTGTGTGCTTGAGTTTCTGCGTGCATGACAAGTCGGTGGGTTGAGGAAAATCACATTATAGTTTGTGTGTGTGTGTGTGTGTGTGTGCGCGCGCGCACGTGCGTGTGCATGCGTGTGTGTGTGAGTGTTGTGAGCTCACCCAGCACTGTGAGGCGGGCGGGTCGCGACCTCATGGCAGCCTGTATGGCCTGGCACTCGAACACGGCGTCGTCCGCCAGCTCCACCCGTTGGATCCGCAGGTGGTGCTCTCCTGTGTTGTGGTCCCCGATGACTGTGTAGCGAGGATAGCCTGCAGCCCAGACACACGGATATACATTCATTGTTACATCGTCAGCCTTTTCCCTTTTCACGGCGAGAAGCAGCATCTCATTTACTTTCCAAGTGCAACAAAATGCTGTACATGTATGTAGGCCTCAAGGACCCCTGGGGGTCCGGGAACCCCCAGGGGTCTCACTGCTAGAGCCGTAAAAATATTGTCTTATGGGGGTCCTTGGCATATAATTTTGAATGGGTGTCCGTGGGCTAATTAGTGTCAATGTGGGTCCTTGAACACTGCTTTAGTCTAGTCTGTCTCACACAAACAGAAACCGGTGCCTAACATTCTTGGTCCTCTGTTATTCTCCCTGTAGCCTACATACTGCCGTTGGGAGAACTTATTACCAATCACGGAGTCAATTTTCATTTCTATGCTGATGATACCTAACTATATCTTTCTGTAGCTCCAGATGCTGTGCTTTAGACCCGTTGTTGACCTGTCTGTCTAGACTCTAGCATCAAATGCTGGATGAGTGAGAACTTTCTCAAGCTAAATCATAATCGGTTCTAGTGAGCAGAAATAATCAATAATAAGCAGACTTGGCAACCTGACTGTAGAAAGTAACAGTACAGTAAAGAACTTGGGGGTCATTATTGATTCTGAATTGAATTTTAATTCACACATTAATCATGTTACCAAGATTGCTTTTTTTCACCTTAGAAATATTGCACGAATCAGAGCCTATTTGTCATTGGACGATGCAAAAACGCTAATCCATGCCTTTGTTTTTTCTCGGCTTGATTACTGCAATGCACTTTTTTCTGGACTGCCTAAGAAAACAACTGACAGATTACAACTTGTCCAAAATGCAGCAGCCATAGTTTTAACTAGAACTAAGATGAGAGAACATATTACTCCAGTTTTGGCTTCACTGCACTGGCTTCCGGTTGTTTTTAGGATTGAAATTATTTTACTTGTTTATAAAGCTCTCAATGGTCTCGCACCTTCCTACCTACATGACTGCCTGCCTAAATATGTCCCAAACCGCCCCCTAAGGTCTTCCACTGCTGGCCTGCTCGCTTTGCCAAAAATGGCAACTAAAAAATACGGAGAAGCAGCGTTTTGCTTCTACGGGCCGAGGGCGTGGAACAAACTCCCACTGTACCTTCGACAGGCAGCCTCTGTAGACATTTTTAAAGCACAGCTCAAGACCCACTTCTACACTCTTGCTTTTAATTGATCTTTTATTTTTTTGTTATTCATGTCCTCACTGTACTCTTGTTTATTTTTTTGTTATTCATGTCCTCACTGTACTCTTGTTTATTTTTTTGTTATTCATGTCCTCACTGTACTCTTGTTTTTTAATGCTTATGCCTTGCTTTTCTTTTTTTCTTTTTTCTCCATTGCTCTGTAAAGCACTTTGAGCTGCATTTCATGTCATGAAACAATGGCATAACAATGGCAATTTGCACTGACGTCAACCGATGACTATAACAACACTAATTTGCGTACTGTGACACCAGGCATGTCGATACAATTATGGGCATAACCTCACCATTAGCTGACAAAGCCCATTTGTGTTGGGCATGTCCAGTCTGTATATTTGCCGGTTTCTGCTGATGTCGGCCATATCCAATCCATTATACTGTATTGGCATAGCTGTGCACCTGCCACAGACAGACAGACGTGCAGATGTGTTATGTATATCAACAAATCACTCTTGTGTGAAGTGAGGGCCGCCTAACTCCTTTAAACAAACATTGGTACTCTAAACAAACATTAAAAGTCCATAGACTTGGCTGCCACATGGCGTCACGTTTAGTACTCTAGGGGCAGTATTATGCGTGTCTTAAGTACCAGGTCTTATTACTTAACTTAAGACCTGGAGGCATGATCAATGCCATTTGGCTATTCTGAGTGGCCAAACAGCATTGACCACGCCTCCAGGTCTTAAGTTAAGTAATAAGACCTGGTACTTAAGACACGCATAATACTGCCCCTAGTAGTACTCTAAACTCCATGGACTTGACTATTTACTCCATGCTTGTTTAAAGTCCTCTAAACAAACATTTAGAAAGTGCATAGACTTGGCTGCCATATGGCGTAATTCCCGAAAGCCAGATATTGGAGTGGCTAGCACACAACAAAAAGGTTTTCCTAAAATAGCCGATCTACAAGCTAAAAAATCACAATGTGAAGTTGTATGAATCAGGTGTACTGCGGTGTACTGTAAGTGGGTATTGATTAGGTTCTTGGTTTACCTATAATCCTAGATATCCAAAAATAGACGAATCTACAAGCTCAAAACGTGAGCTATTTTGTTATCCTGGATATCTTTTGCTACTTTTAAATTGGAATCCTGAAAAGTAACATATTTTATTTCATTTCAAATGCATTTAGTTATGCTTATGTTGACTGTATGAACTTAAATACAAATACGTTGGACATAAAATGGACAATAACATTTTAATACTAGTCATTCAGCTACAAATATAGACTGAAAAAATTAAAACGGGACATGTTAGCATGTTTGGAATTGAAATCAATAACAGTATTTCAATATTAACATATATATTAACATATTAACATATTTTATATTAACTGTACAATATGTGAAGACAATGAGGGCGGGATAATAATAAGCCTATAGAACCTTGGCAGAGTACTGTGGAAGTGTGGAGGCAAGTGCAGTGCTGCTAAGCTCGGTCGGCCCTAGCAACCAGCCACCACGTCGACCCTATTCTGATGCTGGTAGTAGGAGATGTATGGGGGCCACATGGGGGCCACATGGGGGCCATGCATGGCCGCCAGTTGCCCATGCTCTAGTGTGTGTGCATGTTAGATTGACCTGGAATGCATAACAACGATAGTATCCTGCCTGGCAGATGGGTGAGTTTGGATCCTGGCATGTAAAAATAACTTTGGCAAATTGGCCAATTTGAGCGTTTATATCATAATATCCTAGCAAATAGAAAACCTTCATGCCATGTCGATGAGCACGCTGTAGAGGTTTTAGCTTTTAAGGAGCATGATGGGGTTTTATTGCAATAATAAACCGGTACAGCTGGAGATTGAGATGTTTCAGTACGTGTGCCACAAAAAGGATTTATGGTTTAATAATGCAAGAAAGTGTAGCACTGTAACACAGGAGACCTCGGACTACTCCACACAATTCAAGTGAGATGTTTTTTTAAATATTCCCCTAACTGTGATCCGATTATGCAAGGAGAGTGTGTTGTGGAGTGCATCCCTCCGTCGGGACAAATAAGTGGGATGAGGAATTTCTTTGATTAGTTTTCTCTCTGAACTTTGATTGAGAAGCTTTATTGGATGTTTCTCCTGGTTTCCGTCTCTGAAGATATATGGCCCTCTATTTCTAATTATTGAACAAATGAGGATTGAAATGAGCAGCATGTAAAACTCATGTTCAAAAGATGTTCGGAAATATCTGACAAAATGATTGCCCCCCCCCCCCCCCCCCCCTTGAAGTCCTCAGTAATTGATCTGTGATTAAAGGAACTGGTAGGATAGACTTCTTTAATCCATTTCGGGCGGGAACCCCTTTTGGTGTTTTAAACATTATGTTATAATTTAGCTATTGAAAAATAGCAGATCTACAAGCTCATAGCGCGCCACCGAGTGGGGCGCTACGAACTTGTAGGTCTGCTATTTTTAAAAAATTGTGAAAATGTTTATTTCAGAAAACTGGAGGATTTAGAAGATTTTTTTTAAATTTCGAGGTCAGGCCAAAATGGGTTAAAGATCACTCTGACTCAATTCTGTGGCTTTGTAAAACGGAACTTGTGAGAACGGATGAGACTGCTGCATGCCCTTCTGTGCCTGCTGCCATCCAAAAGGCCTGTGTGCCAACCCCATCACTGGATATCTGCCAGCGGGGAGGGAGACAGTGGGGTAAAGGATTGATTTCCCCAGTATTGGCCAAGCAAAGCCATGACTGAGTTTAGATAATTATGTCAAGATGTTCCTCCCGTTGGACTGACTTACAGTCCTGGCAGACCTCCGCGGCTCCAGCATGATAACACTATATTATACAGTAAGTTACAAAAGATGTTGAAAAAAGAAACACAAAAGGTCCACAGTACATAAGATACTGTACACCACAAGGCCTGCTACCTTTAACCAGTAAACCTTTTTTTTCTTCTTTTTTTTAAAGAAAATAATCACCGAGCCTGCTACCTTCAACCATTTTAACCCTGGTATATCAAATAGAGAAAAAAGACCTATCTACAAGCTTGCAGATCTGTCATGTCTGCTATTTGCTTTATTTTTGTATGACATGTATGCCAAGAAATAAGGACGCTATGGTTTATGTGGTTAGTCATCAAGAGTTGTTCTCTTGTGACTGATGTTTGTGACTGATGCTTCCGTTTATAGAACAGTGGTTTTCAACCGTTTTCATGTTCAAGGCCCATTATTTACTTTGTATTTGAGCCACGGACCACCATTTGATGAGAATTAGCCCTGCAGACCCAGAACTAACGCGAGCAAGCATTTCCGGGGGTCCTCAGCCAAAAACGTTGAGAACCCCTGCTTTATAACATAGTATTTGAAAACGACTATAGTTATACAGTTTGTGTGTGAGTCCGTGCATCCATTTCCCGTGCTCAACTTTCCACTGTTGGTTCTAGATGGGGGCGGCGGTGGCTCAGGGGTAGAGTGCCTGGATGGTAACCGTAAGGTTGCCAGTTCGAACCCAGGCTCCCCCAGAGTTACTGTCGAAGTGTCCTTGAGCAAGACACTGAACCCCTAATTGCTCCCGATGTGCTAGTTGGTGCCTTGCATGGTTTCCGCTGCCATCGGTGTATGAATGTGTGTGTGAATGGGTGAATGCAATGCACAATCTCTGTAAAGCGCCTTGGATAAAGGTGCTATATAAATGCACCATTTAGATGGAAAGAACAGTGAAATAACTTTTTTTCACATGCTACGTGAGTACGTGATGCTCATTAATTCATCTTTAAGAGATGAAATCTGTCACAGCAGCAAAGGTTATTAACTAGATTACAGTCAGAACAACGTGCAAGCCCTATCGATGAATGAAGCCCCTTGCTGCCAGTTCCAGTGGGACTACTCATCATAGCACACACAGTTAAATTGACATTTAATTAGTTGCCTCAGGGTTGACACCTTGAATGCTCGGGGAGGCAGACTTTTACCCACTTGAGCCGGAGCGTGAACATTCAGTGATCTACAAGAAAGAAAGAAAAATAAATAAACTGTGTACTAATTACAGAGCCAGCCCAGGCCAGGTTGACTAATTATAGATAGTTTAATGTGGTTAATCAACCAAAGATAGGACTTTAAATAGGCGGAAAACACCCCGTGTTTGTCCAAATGCCAAACAGCCAAAGCCAAACAGCCAAAGCAATACTGCACCTTATGCACAAGTTACTGTGGTGTATCATGAATCATATAGCATATTCTATAACTACTTGAATATATAATGTTAAAATTAGACAGAGCTACCTCCACATGCGTTACGCCTTTCACTGTTGGGTGTAAAGAAGATGTTGGCTTGATGGCCCGGGTATCGGAAGAGACCCGAGGCTTTCTTCACCCTCCCAATGACTGATTGTGGGGGTTAGCAGAGATGGAGTACTTGTAGAGAGGCTGGGGAATTGGGAATTGGCTATACTAAATTGGGACTTGAAGGGGAGAAAATGTTTTTCTTTTGTCTTGAAGGGGCATGTTTTGCACAATAACATTCTTTTCATTATGTCTGCCCACGATCTCTGTGATTCATACAGTAGGCTACGTTTGTTTACCTCAGTCACTGATACTAAAATCTGATTTTTTTCTATGAACCTGTGACTTGACACCCATACTGTTATAAAACGGAAATAAAAAGATTTTGAAAATAAAATTAGACAGAGCTACGAGAGGGTTTCTCTCAGACAGTCTTGAGATTTCATGCCAATATGTTGTTCCTGCTCGTACTTACCATATGGAATGTCTACATTTCAACACCTTAACCCAAAAGCTATTGTTCTGAACAGTTTGAAGCTTGCTCTCCTGTGGTGACAATATGGTAGAGAGAGATTTCTATTTCTTGCTGTTGTATTTGGTTTTCACATTTAACTTGCTTAAAATGTCTTAAACACTCTTCTGTCATTATAGAATAATGAGAAACGCTAGGAAACTATTACATAAACTATTACAAGGGAGTGCATTTTGTACTGATCTAAAATGTACTACAACACAGGGTATTTTTAGTGATTATAGTTTTATGTACTGGGTTAAACAGCTTAATTCATTTCTTAATATAGTCTGTTCAGTTTCATCTATTTCCGTTATGTTTTAACTATGTTTTCATTGTATCTTTAATTCATCATTAGCCGTTGTTTTATTGCAAAGTTAACTCTGTCAAAGGTTTAAATATTAAGAAAGAACATGTCTTTGTCTAGAGCGCCCGCCTCTGTAACCGGAAGCCACTGCTGACTCAGACCTCATTGGTCAGAAAGTCAGGAAGTGCCTACTCCATGTCCGGTGAAGAGGAGGGACTTTGAGAGAGTATTTCTTGTTTAAAAGACAGCCAGGGGCTCTGGGCTGATTCATCCCGGTCTCACATTGACTACGGAGGCTGGTTGAAGGAGACAACCCGCGTGTGCCTTTGTTTACATGCTCTGTTTTGTAGCGATCTTCATTTTGTGTGTTTTACCAAATAAATGCTGAGACCTTGGGAACATCCAAGGGGCCAGTGAGGCTATTCAACGTTGAAGGTCTGGGCCCTAGTGGTAGGAGGAGGGACTACAGGCGGACCCGTGGATTCATGACCGGGAAACCCCGTGCAGCTGGGCTTTAACATTGAGCGCTCGGTTGCATACGTCACCCCGGACCTCAAAGTTGAGGTCCGGAGGAGGGACTTCCGGCAGTCTTCCGGGTGCTTCAAAACGCCACTGAGCAACTTCCACTGACATGAATAGATGGGGGGGCGGAGCTTCGCGCCAGTTCAGTCTCTATCCTTTTATATACTCTATGGGAACATCATCACACGAGTCCTTTGTCCTTTTCCTGCATCTCCTCCTTCCGAGCGGCACGCGTCGGGGTATTTCACGACATTACTTTAGTTACAAATCCGTATCGCCCTTAAAACAACGCTGCTAAATTATATAGCTTTACATCTTTGTACTTTTCTTGTGTATGTATGTTTTAAAATGCTTTGTTTCCTAATGTAAGGTACTGTTTGCTTGCGTGTATTTACATTGCATTTATGTAATTAATATGCATTGCCCCGTCTAAATAAACAAATACAGTAAAGTAAATGACTTGTCCTTGCTTCGGAGATTTTCAAACATCCTTATTTGACAGTGTGGGGTTGGGGTTATGGCCTAAATGTTTCATAGCACCCAAAAGGAACATAATAGACCAGGACGGGCCCTCTAATGGCTTCCAAGTCCTTCAGTTCATCATACTGGCAAGAACCAGCATGCACCAAAAGCCCAATTACTGACGGTTGCTTCATTGGATCTCATTCCCTTTAATAGAGCATGAAGTGAGCCTCATTTTCTCCTGGTGGGATGAGTTACAGCCGATTAAGCCACTATTGCATTTCATCTTCCCACACGTAGCCTTTAATCTAACTTTCTGTTCAGTCAGTGGGAGGACAAAAAAGACAAAAGATGTTAAAGCTTCCTTTAGATGAGGCTGTTATATAGTATGGTATTATAATTAACAAGGCAGCAGGTAGGAATTTGACAGGGCAGATCATCAAGCCCCCAGTAACTCTATCCAACGTTGAAGCTGCCACTACCTACAGGCGAAAAGTGGAACTGCAGCATGTTCATCTGGGCTTAACTTCCGCTCACTCGAGCCATCAGCCATTGAGTTATAATTGTACTTCCGGGAGTCTTCCGGGTGCTTCAAAACGCCACTGAGCAACTTCCATCGAAATGAATGGGGGGCTAAGGCTCTCTTACTTACTTACTTACTTACTCTATGGGGCAGATACTGCATGACACACACACACACACACACACACACACACACACACACACACATGATCGATGAGTTTGTCATGTCGTCACCTTAATATTAAACAAATAACGGAAGTACATTATTGTTAAAGCTTTTCAGAAAACTAAACTATGATATTTCTTTCTATGAGTACATCAGAGGGACAGTGCAGGTCAGATGTTTTGGAGAACTACTGATGATGTCACAAAACAATAGACCAACATTTTTGCCTATTTTGGCAAATCCGAGAGACACTCTTTCACACACTCTCATTTTACTAAAAGGGGCAGGATCAGCATGATCCTTTTCAATTAGGACTTTGGAGATTTTACCAGAGGTGCAGTGTGACAGTGTCATGATCGAGGAGCTGACGTAGGTCAAAAAAATAAATCCTCAAAAATGACTTGAGCCATTAGTTAAAGAAGGCGACGATGTGGAAGAGGAGAAATGTACACAGTAAAAAGGAAAACATGTAGTTTAGGACAGTGGTTCTCAAATGTTTTAATGTCAAGGACCCAAATTGGGGGTCCAAATAACGGGTCCATTAAGGTTCCATTTATACACTCTCAGAGTTACAGAACCATAAGGGTCCATTTGGTTCCAAACTATCATTTAGCTCGGGACCACCTGGAACTGCCTCAATGACCCTTGGGGGTCTCCGGACCACACTTTGAGAACCACCGGTTTAGGAGATGGACCGTGTGACCGTTCAGTTTCAGTGTATGCATGCATGTGTTTTCTGAGCCAGTCTGCCCGTGGCCACCATGCCAGCTCCAGTGTTGCGCGGTCGGATGGAAACTGAGAAGCCTCACTCTTTTGTCTTTTGCATCACCTGTCTGATGTAAAGTGTCATTTACCCGCTGAGAGCTGTGCTACCGGTAAAAGTGGGATGTAAATGTCAGACAGAGATCACAACTAAAAGCTGCTATTAATAATACTGACGACCACAGTCTGAACAGGAGCTTTTCCCCGCCCTCCTATAGAATGCCGACACAAAATGGAGAGCGTGACCACAAGGTCACTCACAATGCTGTTTTTTATTCCTATTGATGGGCCGGTATTGATGCAATTGAAAGTGGCAAGGGTAATGACCACTGCACATTTCCACACCGAGACCTTGAATTGACTCCTCCATGCACCTCAATTTTCTTGAATGTATAGAGTGGCTTTACTTTATTGTTCCTCATTCTTTGCGAGGTGCCTGGTGCATACCCTGCAAATTACTGCTATTCACATGCAGGCAATCTAGTCAATGACCTTATCTTAGCCCCCAGCTCTAATGGAAAACAGTGTTAATAGTTGAAGTTTTAGCTGCTATCAGTAAAAAGTCCAGCCGTAAGCTAAATCACAGCCAGTGTCTCCACCATTATTATTCATTTGTATTATGATTTAACCGCATGAATCCCAGCGTTGGAAATAACTACACACCTCAAATGCGTCGCCACGCTTTGAGCTTATACATCTGCTATTTCTGGTGAATAGTTTCGGAACTAGTGAAGAACAGAAAAGTTGCAATACAAATTACTTTTTTAAAATAAAAACAAGATATTGAAAGGATATTGTATTAAGCTCGGAAGATGTTTGTTTGTTTGTTTCTGTTTGTTTCTTGTCTTCATAGTATTTTCATTAGGCCCTACATAGATTTTAGAAATTGTATTTCAAAATTTGATTTGATTGTTGAGCAATAAGGGTTAGGACTATAGATACGTATTTAACTTCATCCCATGCAATTTTCTAACACCCTAGAGTACAACATGTGTTTGTTTTCATATTTTCACGTTTCTTAAACACACTTACTGCCATGTATTGATTCAATCATTCTTCCTTAACCACCAGCATTTTGCATTCTTATTTTGAACCGAATGTGGGAAAACGATGTGTCGTCTTTTCTTTCACCTGGAGAAGACATTTTGTGTACGTTCTTTAGCTGCACTTTTCTCGGAATTGAGGTGATATGAGGTGTGGGACAAAGTTAGCAGCTCAATAAAAAAAAAAGTATTGCGACTTCCCGGTTAGCATATTAGCACTTCTGACGCTAGAGAAGGTGATCGACTGTGGCACGAAATTGTTCGATTACTATTTCCGGTTCAGGGGGTCTTCTTCGCGGCCTTCTTCGTGCATTCTGTTGGGACTGACTCTAGAGCGCTGGAGTCAATGGTGGCACGGAATCGGTTAACGTGTGTCCGAAATAAACAATTCATTCATTCATTCATTCATTCATTCAACAAGAGCAGACCAAGTAGGCTACTGTTGCAACTCAATTCTGTTCCACTAAGAATAGAGTAGCCTTTAAGTATAAGAGGTCAATTACCAGCAAAGAAGATATTGCAAATCCTTGTGGTTTCACATAATTAACCCCTCAGTCATGCTCCCGTGTCAATATGATGAAAAGTCTATCGGCACACTGGGAGTGATCGCCACTACTGTGTGTGTGTGTGAGTGTGTGTGACGTGTGCTTATGACTCCCCATTGATCTCAATGTATTTCAAAGATATACAGCGCGCTACCCAAAGCAAACCAATGTAAAATAGGCCCATTAAGGAGTAATGAATCCATCAGGACAGGAATGGATTTGTCTCTGAGCTGGATCAATGGGCAACCAGTGCGTGCACGCGGGTGTTGTGTGTGTGTGTGTGTGTGTGTGTGTGTGTGTGTGTGTGTGTGTGTGTGTGTGTGTGTGTGTGTGTGTGTATGTGTGTGTGTGTACGTACGTGTGCAGGGCTTTGTGATTTATAGCGTTCACCGACAACATGTGTCTCGCACTGTCACCACCAGGGATGGAAATAGGTTATATAGCCGGGAGCGGCCGGGTGACCAATGTTCAATTTGTTGTCAGGAGACAAAAGGGTGGTTGGGCTGGGGTGGGCTGGTGTGTGTGTGTGTGTGTGTGTGTGTGGGGGGGGGGGGGGGGGGTGGGTTGTACCATCAGTTGACAGGTAACTATATGTCGTCTGTGTCGGGCTGAAACCTCCACTATTCTAAGCTTTTGTCTTTTCTTCGTAAACTCGTTGCCCTACTTCAGTGGTTTTCAACCAGTGGTACGGGGACCACCAGTGGTCCTTGAGGGGGTTCCAGGTGGACCCTTATAGATCTTTAACTCTTGAGAGTCCACATTTCGGATTTAATTTGTGCCTTTGTACCGCGACGCTGCCACCATGTAAAAACTTCTGACGAAAGGTAAATAGTGTGTGCTTGTTCTAATATGTAGTGAGTGTATGTAGCGAGTGTGTGTGGCGAGTGTCACTTTTAAAGTGAACATGTATGCTGGCACTGGGGTTTATGCTAACAGCTAGTGGTAGAGATAGAGTACATTTACAAGAAGTCTACCCAATATTTGAGAATGTAAATTGTGATTTTGATCAACGTTTGCCTGTTATCTCTCCAATGGTACCAAAATCATAAATCAATACATCATGGAACGATAACAAAACATATTCTTTTATAGTTTTGTGTCTGAGACTGAGAGGCTAAATCTCATCAGATGGTGGTCTGTGCTGTGGATCAAATGCTAATAAATAATGGGCCTTGATATCAAAAGTGTTGAAAACCACTCGATCACACTACTACAGGGTCACACAAACAAATAGCAAAAAAAAGAACCAGATCCACAAGCTCAAGAAACAGTTTTGGACATCATGGGACAGTATTATGCGTGTCTTAAGTACCAGGTCTTATTACTTAACTTAAGACCTGGAGGTGTGATCAATGCCATTTGGCTATTCTGAGTGGCCAACCAGCATTCTTGACCACGCCTCCAGGTCTTAAGTTAAGTAATAAGACCTGGTACTTAAGACACGCATAATACTGCCCTAGAGGTTTAATCCACCCATGACGATACACTGTATGTGTGCAACAATGTCCAGATCTCTTTGTGTTGGCCCTGTATTCTAAGAACGGGTATGGACCCCCCCCCCCCCCCCCCCCTCTGAACTGCCTGCCGAGCGGGTTCCTCCTGCACGGTCATCACACATTCGGCAGATATTCTCCCGATACATATTCATGCCATGATGTGCTGCTCATGTTCATTATAGAAATGCTTGACGGAGAAGGAGAAAGAGTAGGAAATTCAGGGACAGATAAGGAATCATTGGCTTTTGTGTTGCGATTCCCTCGGAGTGAATAGTCCCCTCAGTTTAATCACTGCTACTGCTGAATGGGAGGCAGGTCCCGGGCGGGGCAGCACTATTGCCGACACACGCTCCCCTCCTCCCTCTATGAATATTGCAGAGTAGCCCTAGACTCTCGACGCCCGATGCAATAATTGGCATTTCACACTTTTATTTTATTTATGTCCACACAGCTGCTGCCTTTCCTCCTTTCATTGGACGCATGTACTGCATGTGTTGAAGCAGCAGCCTCACTTTATTTCTTTATTTCCACACCGTGTGTTTACATAAGCACGTGGGCCGAGGTGATAAAAAGGACAGGTGTTATGTGAAGCATTTTATTTTCAAAAAGTCTCATCTGTCTCAATAGAAGGAAGTCCTCAATAGAAGTCCTTGCTGCTCCTTTACTGTAAAAGTGCTCCTTTTTTAGTGACCTATTGTTTACGGACAGGCGAATAAATTCCTACCATATAAAGAAAGTAAACATTTTGTATGTATTTTTTTCCTCACAAGATCAGAGGAAAAAAAAGAGACACATTTGTATTCCGGTGCCGACACTCTTGCATTCCAGTGCTGTGCTTTGATCCGTATAAAGTGCCAAGAATGGCGGTGAAGACGGACTGAGGACGGGATCACTGCTTACTGCTCGTTAAACTATTCATTGATGTATTGGTTGTTGAGCCCCTACCACTCCTTACCCTGACACTCCTGTGCCCTCCTTAACCCATTTTGACCTGAGATCAGATTCTAAAAATGTCTTTTGCATCCTGACAGTTTTCTGAAAAAGCTATGTTTCTATGTCAGTCGTTCTTCGATTTTTCAAAAATAGCAGACCTACAAGCTCGTAGCGCGCCACTCGGTGGCACGCTATGAGCTTGTAGATCTGCTATTTTTCAATAGCTAAAGCATAACATAATGCTTACACCAAAAGGGGTTCCCGCCCAAAATGGGTTAAGGCTCTATGTCCCCCCCACCCCCCCACACACTCAACACTGCTACCACCCTTTTGTCCTGTATTTGGTATTGCTTAAAATACGATTTTTATTTGATTGATTTGTTTACTTGAAGGAATCCGAACAGAATGTTAGATATTGATATAAAGTCATATAGTCTCTAATATGTCTCCAGGAGTAAAATTGTGCCGTTCTCACTTCTCACTCTCTCTCTCTCTGTCCCATTTCTTTCTCCTCGCCCCTTTTCAAATATCATATTATTTTCACATCCTATAATTTTCACAAGTCCTCCCCATCTCTCTCTCCCTCCAAACAAGAGTGCCAAGGCCATTGTTTACGGCGAGCTCTCACCCTCCCGAGCGTCCGATAAGAACCTGGACAGGGGAATGGAATGACTTTATTATTGGGGCCACGGTCGGCCGCATGGGGTTTAATTACCGACGACTATCGGTGACACAGCAGGCTCGCTGGAGCAGACGTTGAAGGTCAAAGAGCAGGGGACGCCCACATCTCCAGCGCAATACATATTTAATCGTCTGCCGATCACAAGAGGCCTTCCACTTTTAAAAAGGGGGGACTCTGGTTGGATGCCATGTGGCTGTGTGCCTTGAATGGCAATGAGTCTGCCTGGGGCCTAGTTCACACCTACACAACAAATGTTTGGTCCGTGTGTGATGCCTGATTTATTTTTGATTGCTGCTCCAATTCATTTTCAATGGGAGTCAAATGGTTTGACCAAACATTTTTGTTTGATGAGGGGGGAGCAATCAGCGATCAGCGATCAAACACAAATGTTTGATCAAACCATGTGACTCCCATTGGAAAAGCATTGTGGTGGCCCAAAAAAACTACCAAACATTGCTTGATTGGTGTTTGGTACGTGTGAATGAGGCCTCACAAGATCAGATAGGGGCTGCGATAGAAACCAATATTCTTTAGGGAGGGTGTCGCATATCTAATCACATGGATTTTCAGTTTTGGGTCGATAATCAACAATGACCATTTCAACAAGCTGGCATCATAGGACTCTAATATATCACTATTATTATTATTATTAGGTAGGGCAGCACTTAAGAGGGTTGTACATATTTATTCGGAGGAGTGCTGCACTGCATTGGTGCTCATTAAGTTCATGAATATTCATGTGGTCTCTAATAGTGGAACTCATAAATACCAATGCGGTGGTACGTTTTACTCTAAATTAAACGGCTGTATTTAGGCAATTACAAAAGACCGACCGTAATTAGAGGAGGTGAGTTCATCTTCAGAAAGCCATTTATCAGCTAGTTGAATCGTGACCAGTGGCACTATTGATTTGGGTTTATGCACTTCCATATTGACACAAAGTGTTATTGCATTAGGCTTACTGTAGCTGTACTGTAATTCTAAGAGAGAGAGAGCAATGTTTAGTGTGTGATGTAATGTTGTTTTCTCAACGCAGCACTTATTCGTGGCTATGAGCTGACTTTGATTAACCCATTGAGACCTGGAACGCATCCATGTCACGTTAGCGTTTAACCACATTAACCATTAACCCATTTTGGGGCGGGAACCCGTTTTGGTGTTTTAAACATTGTTATAATTTAGCTATTGAAAAATAGCAGATCTACAAGCTCATAGCGCGCCACCGAGTGGCGCGCTATGAACTTGTAGGTCTGCTATTTTTGAAAAATCGTTAAAATGTGCCTCAAATCTTTCCGAAAATTGTCATGATTTAGAAAACTTTTTTTAATTTATTTCGATGTCAGGCCTGAATGGGTTAAAAGGGATGCAACCCAAGGCTGTAGATCACTATTGAATGTTTGTCACTTTGTGTTTCCTCATCTGCAGAATGGCACAACATTTGCAGGTGGCAAACCTTTCAAAGAACTTGAAGGTTATTAAAGATTCATATCGGGCAGTGGCTCAGGGGTATAGTGGCTGGTAGAGCAGCCGGATGGGAACCGCAAGGTTTTTGTACATACAGTATGAGGTTTCCACCCGACAGCAACAATAAATATTCTAACTAAGTACTAAATCAAGAGGCATATTTTTTTTCCCTGTGTTTGTTAAAGGACTGGACCGGATAGAACATTCTAACAGCAGCTGAAATGACTATAGCAGAGCTGGACACCGCCTTTTCACAGATGTCTAATGGAAAGTCATCAGGCCAGATGGTCTCATAACATGGGGTTTTACAAACACTTCTGGATTGAAATTACAGATCCGATTTAGTATGCTTTTAAAAAGTAAATAGACAACTATATGAAACTGCAGTATGTATAATCACACTTTGTTCCAAAAATGAACAAAGATAAAGTTTCCTTTGTGTAGATTACAACCTCTTAGCACATGCGTGTGCTAAGAGCATCAGTAATTTCACAATTACTGAAGCACAGCCTCACAGTCTACGTTTATCAAGGTAACACATTCATAATCATACTCATATTTTTAGATTCATGTGATCCCCCTCCCTCCCCTTATTCTTTGACTATCCTTATCCTATACAATTCTTTAAAAACAATACATTTTAATATTTAAAAATGCCAAAATTGGATTAAAAGGGGGAAACGTTTTAAAACAAATGATTAGGGGGGGCATCTGGCTGGCTCCAACCTTAGGAAATGTATGTAAAATACTGTGGTTTAGTTGTAACATTTTTGATTGAGAGCTGTACCGAAAAACAATAAATCATTGGCTCACACAAGACTTATAGACTATATTGGATCGAATTCTTATGACCAAAGCAGAAGAGGTTTATCAATGCTTATCTGCATGCCATAATTTGTACACTTCACTAACAGTGATAAAGTCATCTAACAATGTTGAAGGTCCTATGGACCCTCATTATGTTTTAATCAGTCATAAATTGATTTCAGAGTGAAATGGTTAAAATATTGTATCTCCCAACCTCGATATGCTGTACCATACAAGTAATATCTAATAAGGTTGGTGGGATTGAGTTGAGTTTTTAGGCCCCTTTTACACGAGAATGGTTTTCATAGAAAACAGCAAAATAAAAAAATATAATTTGCACAGGTCCGTTTAGACGACAACAGTGTTTTCGTGGGGTTGAAAACGCAACAATGTGGAAATCTTTGAAAACGCTCCGCCTGGCGTCTCCATGTAAACGGGCAAAACGACAAATGCGCGGCCAATTACATAACCTTTTTGGGGTCCTTGGCATGAAATAGTTTGAGAACCACTGATTATAGAAACATAGGTTTTTCAGAAAACTGTCATGATTTATAACAACGTTTTTGGCTGGGGACCCCCGGAAATGCTTTGGCCATGTCTCGCGATGTCTTGCTTTCGATACACATGATCACGTCTTCTTACCTGACAGGTCCCTGCCGACGCCCAGCGCCAGGCCGTCTTTGATCCACAGCACCACGCCGTGGTAGTCGGGGATGGAGCAGGGCAGGGTCACCGGCTGGCCCGCCACCACCACCAGGTCCTGGGGCTGCTGGGAAAACACGGCCACCGCCCCTGGACGAGAGAAAACAAAGAGAAAGGGGCTATAAGTCACATGTGATGTACAGGTTATGTGACTACCGGTATATACAGATAACGTTGATTGCAAATGTTAAAGAACGGAAGAGATTGAGAAAGTACGATTGAAGAGCAGAAAAGTGCTCAAGCTTGAAGGGAAAGCCAAATCATACATCCATGATCTAGTATAGGCAATCTATGAGAAAAAAGGGGTCAACTTCAAACAAATTGCAACAGAACACTTTCCTAAATGTGATAACCATCACATTTGTGAAGACAGCTATGGCTGTTTTCAGCCCAAGGATTATTTTCCGTGCAAAACAAATGCTTGCAATGGATTCAGAATCATGAAAACCCCCTAGTTTGACATGTCACATGCTACTTAAATCAGAATAAAATATAGGTTGATAATGGTATCACCTATCACCTATTTTAGCATTCTTCATTATGTTCCTATTGTGTTTGTCAATCAGTGGACCATGACACAGCTTAAACACAACTCTTCTTTACTTTCAAACTCAGAGTCAAACAACAATCGCAAAGCAGCAACATCACACATCATGTTGTGTATCAAGAAGTAATCGATCCCAGATAATCCCCACAATCATCACACAGGCAATGAGGCAACACAGGAATATGCAATGAGCGCAGCACAATCAAACAGCTGTCAGTGAGACAGCTTTTCAGATTTCGTAGGACTTTTGATATGTTGCTACTAACATATTTATGAAACAAAACAAGTTGCAATTTGTTTGAGGTTAAACCCTATGCCTGCACTCGGACAATTTGAGTCAAATGAGTGGTCATAAATGGTGCATTTATATAGCACATTTATCCAAAGCGCTTTACATAGATTGTGCATTACATTCACCCATTCACACACAGATTCATACACCAATGGCAGAGGACACCATGCAAGGCACCAATCTGCACATCGGGAGCAATTAGGGGTTCAGAGTCTTGCTCAAGGACACTTCGACACTAGCTCTGGGGGAGCCCGGGATCGAACTGGGAACATCTGGGAACTGCCGGTTTCCGATCCGGCAGTTCTACCGGCCACTCTACCCCCTGAGCCACTGCCGCCCGTTGACTGTAACACCACAGATGAGATGAAGACAGAGGCCATTACGTTCATGTTATGTACAGTTGGGTGCCACCGATATTGTCCCTTATCATTTGACCCATTTAGGCCTGACCTCAACATTTAAAAAAATCCTTCTAAATCCTCGAGTTTTCTGAAATAAATATTTTCACGATTTTTCAAAAATAGCAGACCTACAAGCTCATAGCGTGCCACTCGGTGGCGCGCTATGAGCTTGTAGATCTGCTATATTTCAATAGCTAAATTATAACATAATGTTTAAAACACCAAAAGGGGTTCCCGCCCAAAATGGGTTAACTGTCCTTTTGCGCAGATCACGCAAACCTCAGCAAAAAGAAAAGGACAATATCGATGGCCTCCAACTGTATGACTTCACGATACAAGATAGACCTCTCCTCCTCCCATACACAAGCTACAGTAACACTTTCATGTCTGCCAACACGCGTGTTCCTGGCACACATTAACTCGGTGTCACACACCCACATACACTCAGACGGTTGCTGTTATTCGCCTTCCTCTCTGCCCGCCACGCAGGGCTAAGGCGGGAAAACGTCGGTGACGCGTGACGAACCGCATTAAGGGGAATGTGGTGGGGGTGGGGCGCATTACTGTAGGTGAGTGGAGAGAATGAAGTGATATGTGCACGCACGCACGCACGCACGCACGCACGCACGCACGCACGCACGCACGCACGCACGCACGCACGCACACGCACACGCACACGCACACGCACACACACACACACACACACACACACACACACACACACACACACACACACACACACAAGCAGACTTGTGCTCCTGCTTCCTTCTGTCTTGTTTTCTTCATGTCACTGAAAGTTTTGAAGCTTTGAAGTTGAACTACTTGGAAAATATAGATTTAGATTTCTTGTACAACTGAATATTGTTCAACTGTACGCCCACACGCACAATCATGGCCATGGCCAGATATACACGCAGACATAATCACATTGTACATTTTATTGTTATTGTACACTTTACTGTATAGACCTATAACCTATAATATATATATTTATTTTCTTCTTTCTTGATTTTGCATGTTTTCACAGCAAAATGAGCTCGACCTTTACCAGTCATCTATTATGCTTCCTCATGTGACTCGTTTCAATTTCAATTACTAAAATTACTCATTCAATTACGGTACATACAGAGAAATGCATTATTGTCTTTGCTGTGCCACTGAAAACCGAGAGAAAAACACATTGTTGTAATTTCGTTCAGCCCCGGACTGGGCTGTGTGATGGATAGCAGCAGTGGTTAAGGAGGTAAGCAAAAGGGTTGTTTTTTTATATTGATTCATGCGCACGCACGCACGCACGCACGCACGCACGCACGCACGCACGCACGCACGCACGCACGCACGCACGCACGCACGCACTCACTATGCTCACACAAACATATTACATTCTGCCACATTTCTACGTATCTCACTTAGTAAACCAACGCTAGGGGAAAAGAAAATACTGTGCAGTGCATCTCAACGCATATATTGAGCTATATCGAGCTATTCATCTTCCAGCAGTACTCGACAGCTGGCTGGTTGACTTTCTCTGAGTAACATTTCCCTATTGTCAGGCAGCCCTTAATAAATTACTGTTGGTCTGCGCAACATGTTTGTGCGGGTGGATTTATGCATTTGCGTGTGCAAAGGTGGTGGAGGCCAGTGACGTAGACTCCGTGGGGGCGGCGGGGCTCGAGCCCCCATGAGGAATTAGACCTGAATATATCATTACTCTATCTATGGAATATATATATTCGCCTCGGTCCGTCCCGTTTGTGCCGCGCCAGGTTGCGCCGCGACCGTTCGCGCAATTCTTGTCTTTGCATTGACTTTGTATGTAATCGCGCCGCTCTAACCATCCAAGTCTGAACGCACCTTAACACCTCTTTTGTCCTGGTCCGGGGCAGGAGGGTGGTGGGTGGACCGCGTTGCCTGTCCACATGTACACATGCAGATCAGGCATTCAAATGCTAATCTGGTGGCTTGTTTTCACCTGCCAGGTAGGGTATGCATAGTAGGCTACTGTACTCTGCAATAGGCTACTTGTTGAGAAGGAGTAGCCAGATGACTCAGTGCAATCATGGCATTTAAACATGCTCTTCTGTTTATAATCTAAACACTGACACGTTTAAAAAGTGTTACAAATAAGTGTTTAGAACCTAAACCGCATGGGTTTAGTGTGAAACCAAAGCGGTGGGGTCTCTGGTGGAGGCCTTTGCTATGTTTCACCAGTTTCAATTGAAACAGGCCTCGACCCTATAGAGGGGCCTCCGAGCTCTGACTGACCGCCAGGCATCAGTCTGAGTCAACCCCCGCCACCCTTGGCCCTCTCTCTCTCTCGCTCACTCGCTGCTTTGTTCTCTCCCATGATGTTAAATTACAGTAGAATGTGCAGCATTGGGAGGTAAAGGGGAGACCATTCATTGTGAAGGGACGACAGGATGAGGAGAGGTGTTGTTGCTGCATAATTGTCGAAAGTAATGTCTGTGCGCGATATTGAACAGTCTAAACAATTTGTATACCAACAACAAATGAACAGTATGAACAAACAATATGCCTGTAAACAGAATAATTATGTCATAGGTATATATGGGCGCCTCATATTTGGTCTTGAAACGGACCTCCAGATTCCTAAGGGCCGATTCATACTCTTATTTTAGAGCCGAATAAAAGTCGGTTCGGCTCTGTAGAGCCTACAATGTGACGTCATTTGAGGTTCGGGGGGGGCGGGTACCGTCCTAAAGTCGGCTCTTCGGTGCTACTGAAAATTTCTGACGAGCCGAAATCATTTCGGCACTACAGCGCCGAAACAGCGGTAAAATACAGGAGTATGAATCGGCCCTAAGGCCGCCCCTAGGTGGACCGTGGGAGAAAATAGCGAGCCCAGACGTCTCCCGCTACGCTTCAGACACTATTACCTGCAGGACATCATTGTTGAGCACTATGTTCCCACGCAAAGGGATTTATCTGCAAATGTACACACCGGGTATCAAAGCAGTCAGCGTGCAGACAATGCACACCAGCATGTACTGTACTGTAGGCACTCTTGGCTGTATTTATTGGCACATTCCAGCAGGAAAAGAAAGAATCAAACGAACAAACAAGACTTGTCACATGGATTCAAGCTCCTTCTCTGGTCTTTACACCCCCCGCCGAGCTTGAAACACATCAAACAGCTCAGCATGTGCTGTAATTGACTTATTCTCGGGGATGTCACTCTTTTGAGATGTCCACGGTATATTAATACGCTATACGTTCTCCAACACCCCCTCCTGGTGTAGTCCCCACGCCATGCCATTATCTACAGCCCATTCCGTTGCCGGAGATAATTTATTAACGAGTTTCACAGACACCTGCTGTCAAGTGTGATGGATCTACTTTTCTCAAATAAAATCAACTCAACTCAAATTGCATTTTGTTGAGCACATTTTAACCCATTTTGACGATTTTTCAAAAATAGCAGACCTACAAGCTCGTAGCGCGCCACTCGGTGGCGCGCTATGAGATTGTAGATCTGCTATTTTTCAATAGCTAAAGCATAACATAATGCTAACACCAAAAGGGGTTCCCGCCCAAAATGGGTTAAATGACCGCGAGGCCAACCAATGTGTGATACGATACAGGAGAAACAACAATGACGTCAAAAACATACACAACAAAAACACATGAGCAGCAACAGGTTAAAATATACACAGCAGAAAGTAATGAGGTGAAATCATTGGTCTTGGGAGTATCAAATTTAGCCATGCAAAAGAGACATGTGTGCTTGCAAGACAGACACGCACACGCGCACACACACACACACACACACACACACACACACACACACACACACACACACACACACACACACACACACACACACACACACACTTTAACCTTTTTGTGCATAGCTAGCTACATAATCAACTGGCTCATGCAGCCATCTGAATATTCTGATCAGAGCCATGAGTGGAGCGGAGCGTCTTGGTGCAGTGTGCCAAACCGTTTCTCCCAATTGACCGACCCAGAGAGAGAGAGAGAGCATGGGAACAAAAGTAAGTGGTTTGAAAATAAACAAGCACCACCTGGCACCGGCCACTTGACCAAAAAACAAAACCCCAGTGGCCTCATCCATGTAAAAGCCTGGCTTAAAAGGGTAGGCAGGCCAAGTATGAAACCTCATACAAAGGTCTTCCAATGAATGACCTGATTTTAACCATCATGAGAGCTGGGTTTCCCAAATGCCAATTGACATTAACACTTTAATAAAGACACTGCCTGACAGGTATCCAAACCAAACAGGTACCAAACAGTGGCGGATACAGAACATGCCTCAGGGACAAATTAGCCATTGGGCAAGTGGGGCCGTGGCCCAGGGGGCCCTTGGCTCTCATGGGCCCTTCAGGGAAATTGGACCACGTGGCACTGGGTTTGATGCCCTGAAAAGGGCTCCTGGGGCCCTTCATTGGCCATTGATTTTGTTAAATTTAGGTCAAAAAGATGATCAAAACACGGAAAAACACAAAAATGTCGCACGCACGCGCGCTATGGGGGCCCTGCAAAAATTACCGGCCCAGGGGCGCTCGTTGGGGTTAATTCGTCCCTGACATGCCTATATGACTGCGGATAAAAAATCTCCCTGCAGTCTGTTTTTTATTATTATATAATGCCCGGTGGATGACGTCAATATGACAATTCCACTCTCCAATATGCCACTGTCTCTGATTGTCTTTAATGCTTTGAAAAGTTCAAAGCAATTCACTTCAATATAGAAAGAAAGTGAAGAAATTGAAGTAGAAAGTAGACACAATTACAGAGATGGCCATGGAAATAATAACAGTAATTAATACACTTGACTTTTATAGTAACTTTGTGGGTTACAAATTGCTCCAACTACGCCTTAAGTACAAAGTGTTCAAACCACTTCACGTTGCTTGGGAAAAAAGTGTGAAGGTCAAACCACTCTCCCTCTTTAAAAACACAGCTCCATCGTGTTTACTATACATTTAGTATTTATGGTAATATTATTGACCACTCATTTTCTATGTCCGTGGCAAACATTTTGTTTGAGGAAAATGTCCATCACAAGCCTGCATGTTGACGACCCCTGATAGCGATAACAACGGCACCGCTGATTGGATCATACCGTGATGGACAGGTAAGGATTTATATATTTCCCAAATGTAATGGAAATTAACTTCATTGGCATGTTACCAAGTGTAGTCTAGTCCAGATACCAGCAGTTGCTCTCTGGACTAGAGTGCTTTACTGAGGCCCCTTTTCCACCACAATAATGTTGGTTCTGTTATGTCTCACTGACAGCTGTTTGATTGTGCTGCGCTCGTTGCATATTCCTGTGTTGCCCGTGTGATGATTGGGGGGATTATCTGGGATCGACTACTTCAGTCTTGTTATACAACATGGTGTGTGATGTTGCTGCTTTGCCGTTATGTTTACTGTTTACTCTGAGTTTGAAAGTAAAGAAGAGTTGTGTTTAAGCTGTGTCATGGTCCACTGATTGACAAACACAATAGGTTCTAGAACTGGTTCCGTTCTTGGAACCTTGGTGCTTTCACATGCAGAACCAGTGGCCATTTCTTAGGGTTGTGAGCCAATTCATTTTCCGTGGAAACCTTCTGAACTGGTTCAATATTAGGTGGGGGGCAAAAAAAACCCCGAAGTGGTTCAACTCCGGTGAAAAAGCGGCCAGGGTGAAACACAAGTCAGAACAACATCACTGTGTAGAATGTCCATTTGGTTCCATTTTGTACACCAGCTGAGTTAAACGAACAACTGAGGGCTTTAACTGTGTGCGTACAACCCGATCTGACTCGGGATCAAGTTCATCCGTTGCCCGCTTGTGTTGAACAAGGCCCTGTCACATATCTTCCATTCACGCTTCAGTGTGCATGTGTGTGTGTGTGTGTGTGTGTGTGTGTGTGTGTGTGTGTGTGTGTGTGTGTGTGTGTGTGTGTGTGTGTGGTGGGGGAGGGGGGGGGGGGGGGGGGGGAACTAGTACAGGTGGTGTGTTCACCTCCCCCTGTCCACATATTGCTGCTGCCTTATTCTCTGGAGAATCACAGCTACAGTGGTGCACCCAGGCGTGGCATTCGAGTGAAGACTACTGTACAGTGTACACACCCTCTCCCCCTCACCCACCACCAGCACCACGACCAACACCTTCTCTCTCTCTCTCTCTCACTCATAAGTTAAAGGATGAATTAATTCATGGAGGAGCTTTCGGTGACGACAGCCATAGACAATAGACTGATTGTTCGTTTGTTTGTGTGACTCACTCGTGGCTTCCACGTGCGGTTAATTTAGGGTTGGGTGTCAAAGATATGCACCCGTGCGTGCGTGTGCGACATGCGCCGAGGCTTGGGTGGCTGGCAGAGTGGGAGATCCCTGTTAATAATAACGTTTTATTAAGCATGTTAACGGAGTGGGTGAGAAGGAGCTTCATGGGGAAGAAAAAGAAAAGTCTAAAACTGCCAATGTGCTGAGAGATAAATGGGCCCTGATCTGAAGGGGTCAGCCTGTTTAAATGTGTTGGCATTTACAAACGCCAGAGCTACAGACAACGGACTGTCTGAAGGGGTGGCTTTCTCGCCTCAAAGCAGCTCATCAAGGTGGTGGAGAAACATGATAGCAATAGGTTCACGGCCGATGAATATAATTTCACAGTATGATTCGTCAGTATTTGGTCTGTCTTCATTGGCTGTCTATGAAGATAAATGGCTCAGTCTATTTGTCTAATGAATCACTAAACAATGGTGATAATGGGACACCATTGTAGCATTCTAATACTAGGCACGGCACGTTCATTTGTAAAGGACATTACAACAACAAGACAATTCAAAGTGCTTTACACAACACAAAGAATTAAGATATTAATTTAGACACAAAAGAAACCTTATAAAAGCCAAATCGATGGAACCTTTGAAGATTAAACGTTCTCGGCATCAGATATTATCCAGCGTTCCTCTACATGTAGTAGAGAAGTAGCTGTAGTGAAGGCATATTGAGTCTCTGGCTGTGTTCAAAGTATTGCAATTTAGGCACAGCCAAATCCCAGTGGTTACAGAACATGACAATTATCAACAGCAAAATAGCGGTTGTGATCAAACGATCAAAAGCTATTGACAAACAGGACAGAAATAAATTAAGATCTCAGCATGGAAAATCCTGTAACCAATATGAATTTCAGCAAAAAAGAAAAAAAGAAGCAATACTGTTATTGATAGATAGTGCTATTTCATGTGTTTTATGTCGCATTAAGGTCATAAGAGTGACTTTTCATGGACAAAATAATGTCTTACCACACTACGCAGTGGAAAATCTACTCTGAGACAGTAACAAATTAAATCCTATAATACGATTCTTGGCAGCTTTGACTCAACACCGTGTGAAGCAGAATAAGAGGCAGGTGGGACCGTGGGAGATCGTTGATTAGGAATGTATGATTTAATTTCTTTCTGCTGAGAGCCTTCTTCAAAATATGGAAGCAAACACTTTTGCCTTCTCCTAGGAGGTATTATCCCATTTTGGGGCGGGAACCCCTTTTGGTGTTTTAAACATTGTTATAATTTAGCTATTGAAAAATAGCAGACCTACAAGCTCATAGCGCGCCACCGAGTGGTGCGCTACGAGCTTGTAGGTCTGCAATTTTTGAAAAATCGTGAAAATATTTATTTCAGAAAATTGGAGGATTTAGAAGATTTGTTTTTAAAATTTTGAGGTCAGGCCTAAATGGGTTATAATGTCGCTGCACTTTAGTGTTGTCGCTGCACTTTGGGTGTAGCCGTGGTCTGTTTACAGCTGAATAAATGACCACAGAGGACCCACGTAGACTCCAGCTCCAGGTCTCACCCACGCTTCACCAATCAAGGCCTGGAAAATTAGTTATATGGCTGATGACACACGTCCGTCCGTCCGTCCGTCCGTCCGTCCGTCCGTCCGTCCAGCCCACTTCAAAGAACTCATCATCAGCACACCGCCTGTGCAGTGGGACGGGTGGCCTGCCCCGGAATGCAGCAGCAAAAAAGCTGATCCCGCTGATCGTTATCAAAAACCATTAGCATTACCTCTGGCCTCAACGTTTTCCTTACATGTAGGGCACCGTGCTAAACGTTTTAATTTCAACGACCCCCGGTTTGGTATGCAAATTATATTTGGTTCCATTTTTGTACAACTCTCTCTCAAAATCAAAATCAGTTTAACCACTTTAAACCTATACATCTGCATCTGCATCAGGAAGGAACCACCTCAAACCACTCCAAAATGTTCATGTTTCAGGAAATGAAAAATATGACATTTTCAGGAAATTAAGAAAACCTTATATTTTGAAAACAAAGCAATACTGGCTCATCAAAGTTGGTGTTGTGACTTACTTTATATAATCAATTACTGAGAGGGGGAGAGGTGGTGGAGGCAGTTGCTTTAGCAGACAGTTTGAGGGTCCAATGGAGTTAAGAGGTTTTGTCCAAAGCGTTTTTTTACTACTTTCCATTGGCTCAATATTTTCAAAACAACACACAGACGTAAAGGGTGTTCAATAGCACTGATTTATGCAAAGAAAAAAAAATCAAAAACCTCAAAAATGTAGTTATAACGATTATTATACAATACTGTATATACATTGGTTATTTGAACATAGCCGATCTACAAGCTCACAATGCATTGCGATGTGAACTGTGAAAATGTTAAAATATTTTAACCACACGCATCTTATATGGACAGTTGGGCACAAAATACTTTCAGATGTATTATTATTATTATTATTATTATTATTACAAAATGGTGACTCACCAGTGCAAAAAGACCACTGACTTAATGGTAGCCCTCTGTAATAATCACAGAGTGAGTTTGTGTGACTAAATCCAATTATTATTCCCATTTCCTTCATAACTACATCCAAACCACTCAGGAGTCCTCTCTGTGTTTCATTTTCTTCAGGATATGAAGGATGAACCCCCCAGATGAAACGCACCCCAACACAGAAACTCGCAAAACATTGCAAGTGCAGCGAGAGGCATTTTAAAAAGTTATACCTGTGGCGCGGAACTGCTGAGAAGGATTTGATAACATAATAATGGGCAAAGGACTCAAGCGGGTTTTGCTAATCCAGACCCGAGGTCCAAAGCAAACACAAATTCCCCAGAAATATGGATTACTCTATCTAAGCCCATCTCGTTCTCCTAATTGAATCCTGCGTACTGGGCTCTCAGCTGATCAATCCCACATCTCTACATGCTTATTCTTCCATATCGCTGCCATGGAGCACAAAGTCAACCTCATATTTGATGTTTTTCCCCCCTGTAAATTAATGCCTTACTTCATCCTATGACAGTGTCATGCAAAAGTATATTGAAAATAGCCGATCTATGAAAGCTCACAACTATGTCCCGATCTTGTTTTTTTTTGCTCGCAATCCGATTCCGATTCCGATCCGATATTTATATTTTTTATAGAACACATTTATGCCATATCACAATAGTACAATATACAGTCTATCATGATATGGATATAATATTGATACTAGGGATGTCCCGATCATCGATGCGAATGATCGTTGTGAGCTTGTAAATCTGTTACGTTGTGCTATTGCAGAAATATTATGAAAGTGAAGTGTGGCTTTTATTATTATTTAAGTATTTAAAGAATGAAAAGTACTAACAAGAGCTTGTGACTAAATGTGAACTACATTGGGGTGCATTGGACCACAGGTTCTTTTAAATATGAACTACATTGGGGTGCATTGGACCACAGGTTCTTTTAAATATGAACTACATTGGGGTGCATTGGACCACAGGTTCTTTTAAATATGAACTACATTGGGGTGCATTGGACCACAGGTTCTTTTAAATATGAACTACATTGGGGTGCATTGGACCACATGTTCTTTTAAATATATGAACTACATTGGGATACATTGGACCACAGGTTCTTTTAAATATGAACTACATTGGGGTGCATTGGACCACAGGTTCTTTTAAATATGAACTACATTGGGGTGCATTGGACCACATGTTCTTTTAAATATATGAACTACATTGGGGTGCATTGGACCACATGTTCTTTTAAATATATGAACTACATTGGGGTGCATTGGACCACATGTTCTTTTAAATATATGAACTACATTGGGATGCATTGGACCACAGGTTCTTTTAAATATGAACTACATTGGGATGCATTGGACCACAGGTTATTTTCTTTCTCCTGAAAACTAACAATAATTTTGGACGTACGTCGTACAAGGTTTCCACCCGCCAGCGACGACGTCAGTGTTTGTCTACAGCTCTTCCTCAGAGCTTATCGAAGCACAGAATCTGATTGGCTCACTAATTATCTTAAGTCAGCCGGCACAAAGAACTCACGGGAATAAGAAGTTAATGCTTATTATGTATGTAAATAAGTCTGTGTGGTGACTTCTCACACAGTGTGTGTGCGCGTGTGCGTGTGCGTGTGTGTGTGCGTGTGCGTGTGTGTGTGTGTGTGTTTGCGTGTGCGTGTGTGTGTGCGTGTCAGTTATCGCTTTGCGGACAACCACTTCTCAGTGCAATAAACATAACAGTTACTAAGATGGAGATTGAAGCATGAGAGAAAGTCATTGTCGATGTATAGGCTATGTGTTGTATATATAGCCACTGTGGGTTGTTTATTAGCTTTCCAGGGCAGAAAGGAATGCACATTGAAGTCAGTCTGTCATTTCGAAATGAAAGCACTTTCCTTTCAGCACTCGCTCTGAAAAGCAAACGAAACCAAGTTTGTCATTTTCATGGCTTATACCATTAAGAACATGGCTTTGCTTTTCTTTGCGCATCATCAAAACAATAATAACTTGATAAGCATGTAATAATAGCAATACCAATAGAATGAATAGAACCAGGGCACCCCATCGTGATGTGGTCATTAACTAACAGTTAGAGTGATGAAAGCTGCTATGTGTCCGTTCCACCTCTAAAATATATTTTGTTCTCTGTATGCTTTGCATAAAGGTAGCCTTTATTTTTGAAATGCTTGGAAAATATGTGTTGAATATAACATGGCATTGATGGCAATAAGCCTGAAAGAGCAACTAGAACTTGGCAGGCATAGAGTCAACTGATTATCAGTCATAATATATTGAAGGTCATGCTTAGCTCAACTGCTCATTACAGTTTAAATTATTCAGAATATCACTCTAATGACTTGATATGAGGAATGTGTGGGTCACCACATCAGTCACCCAATAAGTATGATTAGCTGTGATTGATTTAGTGCTCACGAGAGCCTAATAGGGCAATTATAAGGTCACTTTCCCGATGTTTGGTCATTTAAACAGGTTAAAAGCCATGACCTGGCAATGCTTTTGATGTCGAATAGCCATGCACACAATAAACGCTTAGATGTGCACAGATGGAGGCATGTCACTGCGCACACACGCACAAATTAAGCTCACAATTAAAGTTTAAGGGCAGGCTGGCACTTATTCTCCAGATAAAAGCCTTTTGTGGCCGTTCAAAATGAAGAGCTTTGCTCGTCTTCAAGGAACAACTTACCTCCATATCTTCAGTGAAGCAGCGTTAGAGACTGCATGCATTATGCCTGGAGCCAATGCACAAGCACAGGCTTAACCCATTCTGTACTGAGGTCGATTTTTTAAAAAAAGGCTTCTAAATCCTAACATTTTTCTGAAAAACCCATGTTTCTATGTCAGTGGTCCTCAACCTTTTTCATGTCAAGGACGCCCAGAATTATCTCTATTGGGCCACGGACCCCCATCTCAAAATATGTAGTTTCAGGGACCCCCCAGAAGCCAATATTTTAGTTAAAAATGTTCGCTCTGAAATATTATATTCAAAGATTTGCGCCACCTTTTCAAGACTTTTCAAAAATAGCAGACCTACAAGCTCGTAGCGCTATGAGCTTGTAGATCTGCTATTTTTCAGTAGCTAAAGCATAACATAATGCTAACACCAAAAGGGGTTCCCGCCCAGAATGGGTTAAGCACATTTAGTTGTCAGAATCATGTAATTGTTAACTCAAAGTCAATCAAAATTGCGTGGGATTTACTTAGTCCCATTTACAGAATAAAGGAAAACGCGGCAGCACACACGCTGCCATGTTTTCTCTCTCAGTGGGTTGACAGAGGTGCTTTGAGAAATACAGTCAAATGCTTATATTAACCTTTTTGGAGTTCACAGGCTAGGCACTTTACTGTGCCCTACAAAGCCAGTGAAAGGTGTGTGGAAGTGAATGAAGAACAGGGTCTGAAAGTATGTCTGCTGTCCTCAGTGTTAATAGTATTTCTACATCAATGTATAGTTAATCCTTTCATAATATTTGACCTTCAAAACAAAAACATATTTGCCTTGATGTTTGCCTGGGTAATGAGGTGCTTATCACCTCGACTTGGAATGGTGGAACAAATTATGATTTAATGTCACATCATTTTCTTTTGCAGCGCACCTAGGCTTCCTCTAGACAGGCAACTTCATTAATATAAAAAATGTAATCCCCAGCCGCAGCTGGCAAACTTACAACAATAGTTAACAATAATGAATATTTCATAAAGCTCCATCGAATCCATTAGAGGAGCCTGAGGAGGCATGTATTTCAATTTTTTCTTCCTATATCTTCTCCCCCATTAGAATGTTTCAAAGCTCATTTTGCCCACCTGCCCACTGGTTAGAAAAACAAATAAGCAGACACATAATCCACCAAGCCTATCTGCACTGTGATGGCATGCCATTATAAGAAAGAATTGTGCGTGCAAAATAAATGCAAATATAGCGAGGAAGATAAACATCGGCACCGCCGGAAGACGATGCACGTATGCCCTCTCGCACGCGACGCATTATTGGAGCGCGACAGTTGCCAAGGCACAATCAAGACGGATCGCTTCCGATGATATGACTTCTAAAAATGACACAAAAAATGGCAACAGCAGGAAGAAGCCAGGCCTTGTGAGCACATGCTTTATCATACGCCGCGGGGGCTGGAGGAGAGGAAGCGCTCTCTCATGGACATCGGACACTGGAGTGTTCTGCGCCAGAAACCTTTTATTATTAAGCCTTTCCAGCTGCCATCGTTTCTGTCACTTCTCGTAAAATCGAGTCCAAAATGTATTACAGGCTTTATGGTCCATGGAATAGAATCTTATGTCATAGTATTTCCTACATTCAAAATAGGACAAAGATATTTTATTTTTGAGGGGCGCTAGCCCCTCCTGGACCTACAGTATCTATGCCCAGCTTTGAGTGTTTGCGTTGTGTGTGTAAGTGTGTAAACACAAACATTGAAGACAAAAGTGAGGACGCAAATTGTGATTGGCCGGCATGATTGGGTGGGAGGTGTGCCATTGGTTGAGAATGAGATGTATGATGATGTAAGAGCGCCCCTCACTTCACACGGGTGTGATTTTTATTTGTTATGATGGATAGAGGTAGTGAGCACTATAATGAGCACAAAAAGGCCAGAGATTATTTATTTCCACTCTTTTAAGTGGGTAAGACTGCTGAAGTAGTCACTGAATGTATATGCCTTACTTTATAAACAATATAGAGCCAACTTGAGCACTGATCATAATTACTGCCATGAAGCAGCCTCAAAATGTGGGTTGGTTTCCACGGAAACAAATGTTGGTTACCAATATAACAGTTTAGTTTGCATAATGTGATGGAGCACCACCTAACCTTCCTCTTCATGCCTTGTACCCCCCAAGGGAAAGAGAGAGCGAGGAAGAAAAAAACTTCAGGGAGATCAGGGAGATGAAGAGACTCATTTCGCTAACTGGACTACTTTTTTTTCTTTTTTTTTTTTAGCTTACTACTTTTTCATGAAGGGGAGAAAGGACATAAAAGAGATGCAAATGAGTGCGAGAGATGGAGAGTAAAGAACAAGGAGTTTTTAGAGTGCAGATGGGGTCTCATTGAATAGGAAGGGCCCCTTCTGTTCTCTGCTGCCGTCACAAGATCTTCTATTCATCAGCTCTCATCACTTAACGATCTCAGAGCCTCTCCAGAACCCACAGCGCGAAGTTTGTATGGATGTCTGTACCGCTTACTTATGAACGAAAAGGCCCGCGCAAATGTCTTGTTGCTACTGAAGGCGATGGACACTTAAGTGCTCACTCAAATGTTGAGCAAGCTGATGCTTTGAAAAGTTTTGAGCGTGCGTGCGTGCGTGCGTGCGTGCGTGCGTGCGTGCGTGCGAAAGAGTACGTTGGTGTTGAAATGGTGAGTTTTAATTGGGATTGATCCGGTTCATTATGTGATTTGAATGCAAGACTCACATGGCCGATTTGATGGATGCGATGCAGAGAGGGTCTTGGTCTAATAGGAATATTGTCGCTTTTCATGGGGGCGAGAGTCCCATTTTTCTATTACACAATATGTCACAGGCACAGAGTGAAACATTAAACCACCTTTTGTCTTCCTATAAGTCATATTTTATGTAGCTGACAGGATAAAAGTGCAGCTTGACTTTCAAGATGTTGAGTCCCCCCTCCCCCCTTAAACTAAGATTAAATTGAGAGATAGATCAAATGCCTTGTATTGTATTGTATTGGAAATTAAAGCACGTAGGCATGTATCGCTGTGTGTCCGGAAAGGTAAGAGAATGTTCAATGTTGAATTCATACAGCTTCTTAATAGTTAAAGTCAAATAACACCTACTTTAACAAGATACAAAAGCTGTTATTCAGGAGTTATTGCTGGCAGTGTTTTCGATGTATTTACCCTTTCTTAAAGCCAGTGCATAATTAACTAGAAAAAGTGCCCTTCTGGGCACAGGTCTCCACCAGGAGGATAGGACTGTGTGAGATGTTTAGCAAAATGTTTAGGAGTAGACTCAAGTAGACTTGAGGCATTTTGTTCCAAAAATGTGTTTTGCAAAAATCAACCTGTTGGTGGCGCTATAACAGGCCAATGTGAAAAGGGTGGGATATATTCCTCAGCCTAGTAAGAAAATGTGTGAAAGATTTCACGTAAATTGCATGCTGCGTTCATGATTTGAGGCTTTTGTTCAAAACGGGGCAATCTTGCAAACTGTGAAAGCCAATTATAGCCAATTAGGATGGAATATGAAATATCGGACAGATCCGACTTGAGCACATGACCATAGAGATACTGTGTAACGATTTGTGAGATTTTTGGACAGAATCTGGAGGAGTAATAACAAAAAATGTGTTTTACAAAAGGCCTCCTGGTGGCGCTATAAAAGGCAGATGCGGAAAATGCAGGTCAAAGGTTTGTCCTTGGCCTCTAGGGAGTGTGCATGCAACGTTTCACGCAGATCGGTGCAGTTTTAGGTAAAAAATGTGTAAAGCTGCCTCATGGTGGCGCTATAACAGGCCGTTCTGGAAAATGCGGGCAGAAGTTCATGGTTGTCATCCAGGGAGTGTGTGTGCAAAGTTTGGCATCGACCGGGTTAACGGTGCCGGAGATTAGCTGGTAACAGACGGACGGAAGGACGGACGGACACACACACACACGGACGGACACACGGACGGAGTGCAAAACATACTCTCTCCCCATGCCTTCGGCCTGGTGGAGACACATACTCTCTCCCCATGCCTTCGGCCTGGTGGAGACAATAACATACCCGTAGAATATGAATATGGATGAGAAATCGACAAATCTTATTATTTTCAAGCACAGAAGTGCAGGTGGACAATACTCTTTCAAGTTCAATTAACGTACAGTAATAATACAGTCAATGTGCCACACGTTTTCCAGACAAATTCAGTCCACAAGACATGCATGTCTCTAAAAATTTCAAATGTACCACAGCAATGTTATGACAGTCTTTTGATCTGCTGCCGTTTTGTATTGATATTTAGTTTTTTTATTCAGAATTCACATCTTGGTCCTCAAGGATTCTGTTGGAAGGACATGTATGTTTTCTCTTTCTTCTATTCATGGAAAGCAGTGGAACACAGTGTTCAACCTTCTGTACTTTATGAAGGGGGGAAAAGAGAAGCAAAAACTGAGCGTGAATAAAGAGCATGTTGCTTACGACGAGAGAAGGGGAACATAGTGTAAGCAACTTTGATTTTGGAGGAAACACGTACATTCTCTCGCTCCAAGTACAAAAGACTGTAACGCGCACTGCCCAAGGCCACCCGCCACAGTGAGAGAGAGCGGATGAGAAAGAGCTGGGTGGAAATAGAAGCATGGGGAGATTTAGCTTTTGTAAATAAAAATGTATTGACTCAACTGGAGCTGACCAGAAATGACAAATATTCCAGGCTGAGAAAGAAATGTGAGAGCACTTTTAGCTAGTCTAATATCTAGACTAATATAGTCTTTAAAATAATGGCATTCCATGCGATGAATCTTGTCCTTCGAAATTGTGCATGTCTGCTTATTTATAAAGTGACAATCCTATAAGATATTAATTGAAAGACATGTGTACTCTACACTGCGTTGTGTTTCAACAGGAATACGAATGTGGGCCCTGAATGGCTACAACCTGTACTTTCCTTATGTACACCTCAGGCATAACTAATAAAAACCTGTGCCCCTGTTGTCAATCTGTGAACATAAATGTATACAATTTCTATCACCAGGCAGAAACTGCAATGTGAACTCATTAAAAAAAAGATCTCTCTCTCTCTCGCACGCACGCTCTCTCGCTCTCTCGCACGCTCTCTCGCACGCACGCTCTCTCGCACGCACGCTCTCTCGCACACACACACACCATTTAACCCCCCCCCCCATCTGAGATATCCATTTCCCTCTCATCATTTCCAGCTATCTGGCCTGGCACTCCCCCTCAGAAGCGGCCTCATCTCATTCTTACACACGTGGGGCCGTCGTGACATTGAGAGGGACCCCCTAATCAAAACATTTGTCTTTCTTTCAGCCCACGCGCTCAGACGGGTGAATGAGACCTGACACCGGCAGGGGGACGTATTTGTCCCAATCAGGGCCTCATCTCCGCACGACGGCCGAGGCGAGCGCTCCTCGCCCTGTTTCGACAGGAACGCTGATGAATCCCACACTTAGCCTTGATTGGGACGAGCAGCCTCACCACCGACAAAATGTGGCATGCTTTTACAATCGCCACGTCGTCACAGGCTCAGCTGCGGCCATTACAGTCACAGCAGCATTCTGCCTGGGGGTGTAAATGTCCAGAATGTCGACATTATGACCCTGAACCTAAATCTCGTTTATTGTTATAAGCATGAGTTCATTCGTTTTGTGCTGTATTGTTAAGGACAAGAATAGCCTAAACTAGAACAAGTGCCCCTCAGGGCACAGGTCTCCACCAGGGCAGGTCAGGGTGTGGCCTCCTGGTGGCGCTATAATAGGCCAATGTGTATAATAGGCCATTTCTTCATACGCCTTTGATGGCAATTGGATGATTTGAGGCATCCAAAAATGTGTTTTGCAAAAATCAACCTGTTGGTGGCGCTATAACAGGCCAATGTGAAAAGGGTGGGATATATTCCTCAGCCTAGTAAGAAAATGTGTGAAAGATTTCACGTAAATGGCATGCTGCGTTCATGATTTGAGGCTTTTGTTCAAACGGGGCAATCTTGCAAACTGTGAAAGCCAATTATAGCCAATTAGGATGGAATATGAAATATCGGACAGATCCGACTTGAGCACATGACCATAGAGATACTGTGTAACGATTTGTGAGATTTTTGGACAGAATCTGGAGGAGTAATATCCAAAAATGTGTTTTCCAAAGTCGGCCTCCTGGTGGCGCTATAAAAGGCAGATGCGGAAAATGCAGGTCAAAGGTTTGTCCTTGGCCTCTAGGGAGTGTGCATGCAACGTTTCACGCAGATCGGTGCAGTTTCAGGTAAAAAATGTGAAAAGCTGCCTCATGGTGGCGCAATAACAGGCTGTTCTGGAAAATGTGGGGCAGAGGTTCATCGTTGGCATCCAGGGAGTGTGTGTGCAAAGTTTGGCATCGACCGGGTTAGCGGTGCCGGAGATTAGCTGTTAACAGACGGATGGAAGGACGGACACACACACGGACGGAGTGCAAAACATACTCTCTCCCCATGCCTTCGGCCTGGTGGAGACAAAACATACTCTCTCCCCATGCCTTCGGCCTGGTGGAGACAAAACATACTCTCTCCCCATGCCTTCGGCCTGGTGGAGACAAAACATACTCTCTCCCCATGCCTTCGGCCTGGTGGAGACAATTCAATATTTTGACTTTCTCGGGTGGTGGTGTGTTTCCAGTTCAGATCTCCTTCTGAGGCCAATCTGGAAAAGGGAACTTAAGGCAGTGGTTCCCAAAGTGGGGTCCGGGGACCCCCATGGGTCCTTGAGGGAGTTCCAGGGGGTCCCTGATTACAGTACAATAATGTTCCATGTTTATATTGACATCTCTAGCGTGCTTTCTTATGGATACTGTTGACTTTGTCATAAAGACTCATAACACATTACATCAATCAGTGCTGAAGATCAACAATAGTGACAAATTAATTCTTACTGTACTACCCCCCACTAGTCTGTTAGGATGTGAGGTGAGAATATTAGTTAGGCAAATATTTAATTTGAATGTACACTTTAATGAAATGACTGCAAAAAAGATGAAAGGTTAACATTTGCCTTTGTTTCTTCATCTGCATTACATCTCAAGAAAAGCAGTGCAATCAAAGCTTCTGCAGCAATAACACACACTACAGAAAATCATAATCATGAGCACACTTACATAAACCCACACTTTTGCCTACACATACACACAGGACGTAAACGTAAGCCATAGTTCACCGTCATGAATCATGTCATGATTATGATTATGTCATGCGGCGACAGATAAATGTTGGCGTTTTAATATTATTATTTATTATTATGCTTCCGCGGCTTTTGTCAGAAGTAGAGTAGAGGAAGTAGCTCTAGCATACTGTAGCTAGCCAATAAGAGGGTTCGCGGCCCATCAGAGACAGGCGGGCCGCGCCGGGCGTCACCAAGGGCGGGTATCTGTCTAAAATCGGACGTAGAAAGAAATCACGCAATTGGGATGGTCTATCTCTCTAAATCAACCGTCTTTGCTACAGTCATGCACAGAGCCCATTGAGCCTAGCTCCCACCCCCCCCCCCCCCCCCCACTTCCCCCCTATCTGTCTTATGTGGCTGGTGACATGGTGCAGTGTGGCAGCTATAGTACAGCTTCCAGAACACAGCCATGATGATGACGGGCTCACCATGATCCTCTGCTCCATTAGAGAGCACTTATCCTGACCCTCCGTCTGGCTAGTCGGCTGTGTGAGGTGTCCGCCGTGTTGCATAAGAAGAACACAGGTGATGAGGATGAGCATAATGCACTTTGGATTTACACAACTGCACACATTTATCTATTCAACCTTGGTCGGGCGACAACATTAGCATAGTGTGAGAGACAGAGAGAGACAGAGAGACAGAGAGAGAGAGAGAGAGAGAGAGAGAGAAGGGCTGTCTATTTGTGTGAGTGAGAGACGATATGCATGAGTGCAATCCTAGATGTGTGCATGCATTTGAGTACAGTATGTGTGTGTGTATGTGTGTGTTTTGTCGCACACACACACACACACACACACACACACACACACACACACACACACACACACACACACACACACACACACACACACACACACACACACACACACACACACACACACACACACACACACACACACACACACACACACACACACACACACACACACACACACACACACACACACACACAGTGGGTGTGAGCTGAGATGCAGGCTGCGGCTAGCCATACCTGTCAGACAGAGTGGAGTGCTGTAACAAGACAAGGGGGGAGAGTGAGGTTTTTATCAAAGTGTGTAGGAGTCCACTGTCAGGAGATAAGAGGTCTAAGCCGCAGTCACATTATGCCACACCTTCCCTATACGTATAAGAGCTGAGGACTCTGTCTGCCGGGCCAGGAATAAAGGCAACCATTTCAATGCAGCAACATCTCACTTGTCTGAGGAAAGCATTACCCCACATCTGTGCTCTCCACCTTTAAGTGCATACATAAGGCAATAAGAAGGTATAATACTCCATCTCATAATTTCATTGTCATTCCCTCCACTCCAAAGTCTTTCTTTTGGACATAAAATGTTTTTTACCAGAAAGTCGCACTTCCTTAGTAGACACATCGTGTGGACGAAAGGAATACGATTAAGGAAATGTGATCTCAGTTCTCAGAACTCAGCCAAAAAAATGTATGAAACCAGATGATTCAAGGGTCAAAATGTAATAATAATCATGCCTCTTGAAACCGGGAACGGTACGCAATTTCTACAAGCTTATCCTTATGAGAATTCAATGTCACTCTCAATCGCATTAACCAAGTCCTGTAAACCACACTAAACTCATACTTAAAACCATAAAACCCCCCCAAAAAAAACATAGTTGAATTTAGCTTGGCTCCATTTTGTCTCTGCCCGGGCATTGTGGGTATGATGATACTGCTGGTTCAGAAACCACTAGCTTATTATTAATATCAGAGCAGTACATCAGAGGCAGCTGGGAGGGATTATCAATGGCAGAGGTCTGTATGTACCGTGCCACGGTAGGGCCATAAAACAGCGTGTCCTCTACAAGTCTGCAGAGGTTTTTCTGGAATACATCAGCCAAGGCCGTCACCACAGGACCACAAAACATCTCCCTCCGGACTTGTTTTCACACCACCACCTTGTACACAGAGCCGTTTTCACGAAAATCTCTCAATCAAAACTTAATTTGCATTTCAAAGTAGCACTTTAACAGCTACAGCGAGCACATAAAATCACATCTGCCTTCAAATAAATAAATGGGAATTCAAATTGGAGTAAAAAAAAAAAAAAAAAAAAACTATGACAAAAGAGAGAGGCTGGCAGAAAAACGAAGCCATTCATATTTTATGTCTTTTACAGTACATTAACAAATGCCATAAAAGTGCACAGCTGTGCTAGATTCTGTAGGCATAGCATTTAGGGGACTTAACCAATTTTGGGCGGGAACCCCTTTTGGTGTTTTAAACATTATGTTATAATTTAGCTATTGAAAAATAGCAGATCTAGAAGCTCATAGCGCGCCACCGAGTGGCGCGCTATGAACTTGTAGGTCTGCTATTTTTGAAAAATCGTTAAAATGTGCCTCAAATCTTTCAGAAATTTTTCATGATTTAGAAAACATTTTTTTTTAATTTCGACGTCAGGCCTGAATGGGTTAAGGCAGTAATATAAATGAGAGGGTAATGATAGGGAGGGTTTGCCAGATACTCTGCGGGCAAATGGCCACAGAATGTGTCGATATTCATGAGACAAAGAAGAGGAGTATCATCCAGAAATCTTCCCTGTGCAACTTCCTTTTCTTAGACCCATGCGATGAGTTGATCACACTACTTTGCTTCAATGGAGATGTGATTGAAGTTCTTACACTCAGCTGCACCCACAACATTATTTTCACAACTTTTATTTTAGACACTATCTTAGAATAGATGTATAGACCTATTAGCCATTGCAGCATCATAATTGCCTTTATTGATGCGTTAACGAGCATCAACAGCTGGTCGACTGCGGTGCTCGACTGAAAGTGACTGCATGGAGTCTGTCTCATTTCTCTCCAAAAGCTTCAATATGATTGTTTACAAAACGCTTGCTTTTCAAGCTCGGCTGTATTGTGCTGCTGGGAGGAATATGACTCAAGACACTTTTGATGTGAAAACCATATTCATAATTGTTGCACGTTTTAAACAATGACAATATTACGAAATGTTTGATATTATTTGTTAAGTTTTGTGGATTCTTGTGCCACATTATATACTACACAATCTGTTAGGGCACAGGGCAATGCCTAACAGCCTGACAATGTTGTTGAAAAGTATTTTCTGGAGTAAGTGTGAGGTGCCAGTGCCAGTGTGAGGATCATGTGGTCTCAATGAGATGTTTCACCTTTCACCTTGCCCCAATCCCTCACTCTAATGTACTGTATCTATTCTACACCAAGCCCTTACCTTCTCAGCCTTAAGAACTGTGCCTAACCTCTACACTATCTGTGTGTATGTGTTGTGCATGTGTTGTATGGAGAATATAGGTTGCTACCTTCAGGAAGGAGATATGGTGTACCAGCATACAATAAGGTCAGACTAAAGAGGTCCTTTGTCCACCAGTCGACCTTGAGGCTTAATCAGGAGTTGTAGTATAGCCACAGGATAATCTAAGCGGTGGATATTGCTCTTGTCTTCATGTCTTTATGTATGTAAATTGTCTTGTTCTTTATGTTATGTCAAATGTGTGTATATGTGTTCTGCATATTTGGCTGCTGTGTCGCAAGACAAATTTCAGTGTGAACTGACAATAAAGTACTATATCATATCATATCATATCGTATAATAGGCCTGGATGTGGTAGAGATTGTAGGATGCATATCCTGCAGACTACAAACATCGTATTACCGAACACTGTTGACTTCCGTCGAGGACCATCACTGGGTTGATACCATGGCTCAGGTATAGCTCTCATCTCAGGTTACTACATCAGTGCTCCCAGCATCTCACAGGGGCCTCACTACGCCACCCCATTCAACTCCAAAATCCCGCTTACTACACTGTGAAGCCCTGGGTAATGCTTTTTGAAGCCTGCTCCCTTTCTACCTTCCTTCTTTCCCTCCTCTTGAACTCCTCTGTTGCCAACGGTGTAGCCTGGAGCAATAATTCAGCTCCTGAACATTAGACGGCTTTGAAACTCTATACCCAACCATATTTGTTTTATTTAATTTTTTATTTAACCCATTTGGACCTGAGATCAGATTCTAAAAATGTCTTCTAAATCCTGACAGTTTTCTGAAAAAGCTATGTTTCCATGTCAGTCATTTTTCAAAAATAGCAGAGCTACAAGCTCGTAGCGCGCCACTCGGAGGCGCGCTATGAGCTTGTAGATCTGCTATTTTTCAATAGCTAAAGCATAACATAATGGGGTTCCCGCCCAACATGGGTTAATGTCAGGTTTTACTCAGGTCAGTGCTAATAATTCACACGCGTCCGTCACTTTGAACCCCTCATCAGGCATTACAGTCATCAGCAGCATGTGTGCCTGTTTGAGTACCTCACTCCTCACACATTGGCCTCCACTGTGGCTGACTTTTAGCTCACTCGGGTGCCAGGTTTGACTAATGACGCTGACATGGTTGTGCAATGGGGCGCTTG
Source organism: Electrona antarctica (assembly GCF_951216825.1). Taxonomy (NCBI): domain Eukaryota; kingdom Metazoa; phylum Chordata; class Actinopteri; order Myctophiformes; family Myctophidae; genus Electrona; species Electrona antarctica. The sequence continues at coordinate 43,570,717 of NC_136792.1, read as the reverse complement.
CACCCGTAAGGCGTAGACAGAGGTAACTGGGCTGTTACAGTACTCTGAAGTTCAGACATTTTTAGGACAATGTTTTCAAACCCCCCAGTGGGCAACCTATAGTTCACCAACCAACTCACCATGGGTTCAACAAGTGATAATTAAGCGTGTGCCACGAACAATGAGTTTTTAAAGTTGGTGTGACCGGGAAGGCTCACACTTCCTCTCTCATTAACATTGGGAGTCTGTTATCCACACTTTCTAAGAGTTGATGAGGGGAGAGAGAAAGAGGAGCGTGCAAGAAAGACAGAGAACGCAGACATATGGAAGAGGGAGCAAGAGGGAGCCATAGAATGGAGTGAGGAGAGAATGGCAAGCTCTATTTTAGTGGTGTATGAGAAGAAACCTGAAATGTCCTTGCTCTAATGAGAACTCATTTTGTGAATAACTGAGCCTCGCATGAGCCAGAATGCCAAGCGTGGAGCAAGGTGATTGTAAGAGAGACGAGAGAGAGAGAGAGGTGAAAAACTGTACCCTCTCTCTATGTTACCCTCTAGGGATCAGCCATACCTCATTATATCAAAATGAGACTCCTATTTAAAACCTGTTCATGATCTAGAGAGGGGGCATAGGGACTTTCCTCGCCGTTTCACCACTTAGCCTGTTGTTAGCCTATTGGGGTGTGGAGTCTAGTATCTTAAAACAGCATTCAAGCAGTGATGACAAGGGCTCCAAACCAATTAACACATTTTGGGCGGGAACCCCTTTGTGTTAGCATTATGTTATGCTTTAGCTATTGAAAAATAGCAGATCTACAAGCTCATAGCGCGCCACCGAGTGGCGCGCTACGAGCTTGTAGGTCTGCTATTTTAGAAAAATCGAAGAACGACTGACATAGAAACATAGCTTTTTCAGAAAACTGTCAGGATGTAGAAGACATTTATAGAAACTGATCTCAGGTCAAAATTGGTTAAGAGTTTACATTTATTTTCTTTCAGTCGAAGCACCCAATGATCCAAGACTGTTTTACTGCGCACACACTCTCCCACACTAGCTGTCACTTGTTGCCTGGTTTACTGTCGGACCGCCACATGACTCTGACACTCATGAAGCCCAGACTTTTTACCATTGCTCAGGTTGTTGCTCCAGTCAGCGGATTCGAATGTTCTCAGCCCATATCAACCAGTAGGTTAACTCTGGTTCAAAGTTTTTACATTTTTGAATACTGTACATACTGTACAGAACCCCAAGAGGGGTACCCAGAAGGGTTAGAACACCAAAAGGGGTTCCTGCCCAGAATGGGATAAAGTTAAGTTGTTGTATAACTCAGTCTTTGAACACACCATTGAACTTTAGGCCTATAGCTAGGCTAATTAAAACTATTTAGCTTTAGTCTAGTCTTGGCCAACCAAAAATGAACACTGGCATAAAAGGAACTAAAGCATAATTACCCAGACTCTTCTTCAAACAAAGATGGCGAAAGCAAACATTCTTTGTTTTGTACTTACAAAAAAAAAAAACTACAATTGTATGGTACAAAACACTTTGTACTTCAACCAGAAACCTAACCTCAGTCTTAAGCGGCCACATACTGCACGTAAACATAAAGTGAAGTTGTTGTATAGCGCAGTATCACGATGTTTTCGCTTCAGCAGGCAGTCATTTCACTTCTGCGTTTCCTAATCGCAGGCAGTATAGGCTACAGTAGTATCCAAATGGTGATTATGGGTTGATAGCGTTCGAAGTGGGTGCTCCAGTTACCACAGCTGCATTGTAGGCAAATTTGGCATAGTAGAACACAAGTGCCCCGTGAGCATGTGCATATACACTCCTGGGTGCACATTACTCACACACTAAGTGGTTGACAGTAACAAAGTCAATTTACTGCGTTAATGTTGTTGCTTGCTATACTTTTTTTTTGTACTTTACTTAGGTATTTATATTTGTGGATACACGCCTCTACATTTCTTTTATTTTCAAAATATTTTTATTTTCGTTTTTATAACGAGTATGGGTGTCAAGTCACAGGTTCATAGACAAAATAAAAATAAAATATCAGATTTTAGTATCAGTGACTGAGGTAAACAAACGTACTGTATGAATCACAGAGATCGTGGGCAGACATAATGAAAAGACTAATAATGTTTTTGTGCAAAACATGCCCTTTCAAGACAAAATAAAAACATTTTCTCCCCACGCCTCTACATTTCAAAGATAAATATTGTCCTTATTATGACTACACTACCTTTCTATAAAGTACATTGTGAATTATAAACACTTAAGCCCAATTTATTTTTTGGTGATCAAGTTTAAAATGTATTCCGTGTTGGAATAGCTTGAGGTTTGGACAAGCATGTCAGCTGCACAGCATACTACAACATTTTACCATTCCAATACAGTACATATTTCAACTGCCCAACAAGGGGTTCTGATTCTGAATCTAAGCGACACTTAACGCCAATGTCAAAGCTCACAAAACACGTTGCCACGTGACACATTGTGAGCATGTAGATCTGCTATTTTCACTATTATTTATATTTGCTAAATTCTTTGCCATTTATTTTATTTTATTTTCAGTTCAATGCACTATTGTATACGTATACGTTAAAAAAAAAACATTTAGGCCTGACGTCGAAATTTTAAAAATGTCTTCTAAATCATGACAGTTTGACAGTGGTGCTCAATATTTCAAGTCGAGGACCCCACAAATATATGTAATTGGCCGCTGACCCCCATCTGAAAATATGTAGTACCAGGGACCCCCCCCCCCCCCCCCCCCCGTTCGCTTGGAAAGAATATATATTCAAAGATTTGCACCACATTTTCACGATTTTTCAAAAATATCTACAAGCTCGTAGATCTGCTATTTTCCAATAGCTAAAGTGTAACATAATGCTTAAAACACCCAAAGGGGTTCCCGCCAAGAATGGGTAATCCAGAACTTTAACTCTACTAAATATCGATTTGTCAGAGCAACGTTCACTTGAGTCGAGTAACATTTGACCAGGAGTATATTTAATTGACTCAAGCACTGCAGGGTTGAGTACTTTGTCCACCACTGGTTGCTGCTAATGGAGATTATATGGAGCTACAGGGTATGTAGAAGGTCAGGTCAGGAGAGATTACAGTGGATGCCATACCCTGACAGTCTGACCTTTAAGTAAGCTAAGCCTCGCAGGAAGGTCTCAGCAGGACACCTCTTCACCATTTTGAGTGAAGAGGCGTCCGGCTTTGGACCCTATTCTGGCCATGTCATATTAGACGGACATTTGGCGGAAATAGCTGACCTATACGAGCTCACGGCGCGCTACGTTGTGCGACATGCAGATTGTACATCGGCTATTTCTGAGATTTGGTGTAGACTGTAGAGGGAAAAAAAGGAGGAGGGCAAGTAAAGACCGCCTGGGGGACACCATTCAGCAAAGTATACACAGTAGGGTGGTTAAACCACTCAGAGACCACCCTGGGCAAGACCTACGCTGAAAAGACTATCAGCAGAAGTTGCGGGATTTTAGCGGAAGTATCGCCCAAGGAAATGACGTTGATGCTTTACAAATCAGTTTACATTCTCCGCGAATGAAACAAGTGTTGTGATTGGTCGGGAAAATATCGTATCTGGGGGAAATGCATCTGACGGATGTTCCGGAGGATACGTCCGCCGATAGCTTTTCTGCCTTAGGTTGTGACCAGGCTCTTCTTTTCGCAGAAAAGTAAGCCTGGGACCGAGGCTACTCAGAGACCTATATTCATTTTTTAAGTTAACCCAAAGAAACAGTGGCATAAATGAAATGTCAGACTAAAACGAAATGTGTGGCAAATCTGCAAAATGCTTACCACTAGCTTTCTTCAAAAATGTGTCCATAAAGGTGTCTACTATAACATATATTGTGTCCATAAAGGTGTCTACTATAATATATATATATTTGTTCCACCCCAACTCCCTTGGGAAACTGCTGAAAGTATGTGACATGTGAAACTAGGGGGTTTTCATGATGCTGAATTGTTGCTGAATGCTGATTGTGATTGTAGACACCTTTATGAACACAGGTGATTGTGATTGTAGACACCTTTATGAACACATCTGTGAAGAAAGCTAGTCGTAAGCATTTTGTTTTGCAGATTTGTCACACATTTCACTAATTTTCCCTTATTAATGCTATGGCGAACTGTATACTGTAGAGGAGAGACACCTCTCACACTTGGCTGCAGAGAAGCTATTAAAATGTCAACCTCAGCCCAAGGTGTCTTTTTTCTTTCTTCTTCCTCCTCTCCATTCCAATCACCCCCCTTCACTCTTGCCTTTTCCATTACGCTCCCTTCCTATCCTCTCCATGGCCTCCTCTCTGCCCTGCCCCTGGTGGATTTCCAGCATCACCCCAACACTGTGTTAATACAGTTGGAGGCCATCGATATTGTCCTATTCTTTTTGCTGAGGTTTGCGTGATCTGCGCAAAAGGACAGTTAACCCATTTTGGGCGGGAACCCCTTTTGGTGTTTTAAACATTATGTTATAATTTAGCTATTGAAAAATAGCAGATCTACAAGCTCATAGCACGCCACCGAGTGGCGCGCTACGAGCTTGTAGGTCTGCTATTTTTGAAAAATTGTGAAAATATTTATTTCAGAAAACTGGAGGATTTAGAAGGATTTTTAAAAATGTTGAAGTCAGGCCTAAATGGGTCAAATGATAAGGGACAATATCGGTGGCACCCAACTGTAGTTCAAGCACCACACGTTCCTTGAAAATGCTGTCTATCAACCACATGCAATACAAGTTTAAACGAGCTGTGTTGTTTTGTTTTTTTTCAATTTTCGATGTCCTTTATTTGTTTCCGCTTTCAATGTGAAAAGGTTCGCCAAGGGTATACCCAGGAGAGGAAGAAATTAAATGGCCTTCAAAGGCCTGTCAAACGACCACATTGAAACCTTCAATGGCCTTCAGAATACATTCTTGTTACAACAAGAATGTAGCATATAGCGTTAGTTGATGCTGGTCACGGGGGTCGCAAAAGCTTGGCTGTAATGATGTCAGTCAGTCCGCTGATAGCTTTCAATCAGCCACGTTACCCTGGCCTACACACCAAACACACCTCGTTCGCTCATCAAGGTGGTCCGTCTAAATATGTAAGATATTATATATCTATACACTAGATCTCCGCTTCAATTTTACTGTGCTGCTGCTGCTGCCGGCGAAGCTTGCCTCCACCACCGCAGCCTCCACCTTATTGAGTCTTGCATTACTCAAACGTGTACTGTTTAACTGAATGTTAAACTGAAATTAATGTGTGCATGACTCTAAAGTAAACTGGAATTCAATGTTGCATAGCTCTAAACTGATTCAAGATTGTTAATCTCATCAACATGTCTTGCTATGGGCCTGCTCTTGTATACCCGGGGGGGGATTTTGCATATAGCGTTCCCTGATTTTGCTTAGCATGCTGCTTAGCACAAAGGAACACCTTAAAGAGGGGAGTTTAAAACACCACTTCACCACTTTTCAACTTCTCTTCCTATAATTGGTCCTCACTAATGATCATGATAAAATACCGCAATTTTTTTCTACACAATCTGTGTCTCATAGGAGGGCTGTGGGCAGTTCAGAAACCCGTCGACCAGTGACATCAACGATGGGGATTCCAAGCCAATAGAAACTACAGGCTTTCTTTTCCTGAAAAGTTGCAATGCAAAAATGGAAGCCATCGTTCTCACGATAATAAAAATCTAAATATATTTTAAAACAAATATTGTTTAAAAAACATCTGATGTCACTGGTGGACGGATGTCTGAACTCCTATGAGACACAGACCGAGCAGAAACAAATGTTGGGGTTTTATCATGAACATTAGTGAGGACCAATTATATGAAGAGATGGAGGTGAAGTGGTCCTTTAACTGTATTCCATTTGCTGCAATAAATGGTTAAATATACTTTGATGCGAGAGTTCCTGACTGAACAAAACAAAGATGTAGGCTATTAATAGTGAGTTATAAGATAATTGCAAATAGTCTCCTGTTGCTGAAGTGAAATGTGGCCCTTATTCATACCAGCAGCATGACGCACGATAAAGCCGAAGTAATTAAAAGTGACTTCCTATTGCGACATTTTTCTCTCTAAATCCTCTTTAACCTTGATGCAAAACTAAAACAGCAAACATGATGATTAATGGGATGCAGATTAATTAAACCTAATGACCTGCGTGGTGGTAGAAAAGACATACCTTATTTTAAATAGCTTCATATAGGCTATTTATTAAAGGGATATAGAATCGCATTAATAAGGGTCACTCATTCAATGAGAGACGTGACAATGATGAGACGCAACAAAACGGAGCTGAGGCCATTAGGTGTAATTCAATACTCATTTCAAATTTCTTAATAAAAGAATAACTAAAGAAATCACGATCTGTATGAGTATACTTCCAAGTTCCATCACTAGTGTTTACTGAAAGCCCCTCTTGTTTCACTTCACAAAGTTTATTTAAATGTCTGAGGATTGGTCCTCACCAGATGCCATTGTCTCTGTGTGTGTGTGTGTGTGTGTGTGTGTGTGTGTGTGTGTGTGTGTGTGTGTGTGTGTGTGTGTGTGTGTGTGTGTGTGTGTGTGTGTGTGTGTGTGTGTGTGTGTGTGTGTGTTTAGATTGGCCAGCATGGATGCAGCTGGTGGGTGTTCCGACATATCATCATATCTTTATCATTCTGTCCATTTCAGACACATCTACTGTATTCATGCCCAGCTGTTTCAAAGTAAGCCAGATTTTGTGTTCTCTTTCTTGTAATTCCTTTCTCTCCCTCGCACACACGCGCACTCCTTGTGCACACACATTTTCCTCTCTGCGTCTCCAACGACGCAATATTTTGACAGACATGTATCCGACGGGGAGCGTCTCGCTGTGTAGTGTTATGTATAAAAGACAGGTGGCTGGCTACAGGTGAGGACCAATTCAAGTTATTTAGCATGCAGCCATGACTATACTCAGTTTGTATGTATGATGGTACACACTGAGGAGGACACATCACTCTGAGAGTGTACAAATGTACAGTAGTACAAATCGTATTTACAATTTAGGCATTTAGGCATCTTAATCCAGAGCGATTTACAGTAAGCAAGAACAACACATGGTAATTCATCAGATACAACAGTTCTACTGCTTGTCACGCGTTACCCGCATTTTAATCAAATATTCTACGCTGCCTAGATTGTTTTATTACCTTTAGATCATACGCTGAAGTATCTGGGCTTTTGATCGGCGAAAATCCGCTTAAAATAGCTTCCCTGGTGTCTTGCGATCAATCGCACCAATCGCCATCTTGGTACGCCATAATACCACATTCCATGAGGCCGTGTAGTCCGTTCACTTGCATTGGACTCAATTTCCCAGAAGCTTCGCGACAAAGACGGACTTTCTTTTTAATTATTAAAATAGGGCGATTTAGACACATAAAACAAATAGCGGGGATGTCGTATTAAGCAGGGCATATCGTTTGATCAATCAATTTAAAGCAGGGAAACTGTTAAAATTGTCGTCAAGAATCACACATAAGCTAAGAGCCTAACATACGTCTAACAGTGGAATATAATGAAACTACTGTATGAGTATACACTATAGTATAGAGTGCTACTGTATGTCTACACAAAATGCTATCTAAATTACATAAGTTGAGCCATTGCATACTCCCAGTGGTGGAAAAAGTACTAAAATGTTTTACTTATGTAAAAGTATAAATACTGCAATGTAGATGTACTCCATTACAAGTAGAAGTCATGTATTAAAAATGTACTCAAGTAAAAGTACAAAAGTATCGGCATCAAAATGTACTAAAAGTAAAAGTGGGTTTTCAGACTACGGTGAGTCTGCAGTTCTGATTTCAATGGGAAGTGCATTCTATAGTTTTGGAGCCAGAAGAGAGAAGAGTTTGGGACGTGTAATGTGGAATGTGGAGACTTTAAAATTGTAGCCTACAGTACTTTTGGTGAGTCTACTCCCTCGCTTCTCTCTCTCTCTCTCTCTCTCTCTCCCGCATACATGGTATGATTATTAATTACTGTATTTTTCCACTGTGTACCTTGCATATTTCAGCAAATGTGAACTGTGTAGGTGGAGAGCAATGATAAGGTATGTTTAGACTTAAGGCTAAATTATATAACAAATTATATTAAGCACCATGGACACAGTGTTCAACCTCTTGCTCACTATTTACCGTATTCATTAATTTGCCGGCTGCCTCATCTGTGGGCAGTATGCGTCAAACTCTGGGCCTGGCACCAGGTGTTAAGTCACATCATAGTATGCGGTTTCATGACATTCATTTTCATATATTTTTTATTTAGCCTACTTTTAGGTTTGATGACCTCAATTACATCGAAACAACCTGAACTTTGAACATTCAGCGGATTCTCTGTGGTCTGGGGTTTTCTCTGTGTGTTCTGAAGCCTTTTGAGCTCCAATGAAACATGAACAATCTTGATGATTTGGGTAAAGTACCACAGACGAAAAACAGTCTAAGTCCAAATTTCAGACTGACCCCTCCACGAAAAGGCCTCGTTGTCCTGAACCCTTATCTATCATTTATATATTATGGATCAATAGTGTGGACTTAGACTGTTATTCGTCTGTGGTACTAATTTAGCAGTCTCGCGTTTTTTCTTTTCTTAGTTTTTTGGTTCTTCCCGTATTTCCTGTATGACCAATGAATCATCGATATGTTATTACTGTAAATGCCTGTGCTGAAGAGTGCCATTATGTCATCGGGATAATTGTCTAGCCAGTCACGGACGACATCCCACCCTCCCTTCCCTCTCTTTGGCCACCACTGTGACGGCAGACCGCTATCATGATCTTTGGGATCAAGGGGTTCACAGTGAGCACTCACTCCATAGAACTCAGTCACTCTTGCCTTCACACCACACATGGCTTCTAATGAGCCTGCTGTATGTCCGTGATAACATGACTGAACTACCCCCCCCCCCCCAGCCCCCCCACTCTCTTTGCCAATTGAGCTGTGACCCGACAAAGCCCGAGCAAATCAAAGACATCTTGAGTCTATGCTCATTATTTACTAGTGACAGCCAGCAAGAAAAAAACATTAAAGTAAGCCAAATTAAATAGAATGGAGAAGAAAGAAGCGTAAACCCAAGCCGGAGATGTTTGGGTACACATGCAGCCTGATTTCATCAAATAGCTTGCTTTGCAGCGGTTGCATACACAGCTGAAGGTCACAGCTGCCAATTAGACAGAAAAAAGCTAACAGAGCTTCCTATTGTGTGATTATTTTCTTTTGTCACGCATTGCATGCATAAGTAAAATACTTAAAAGAGTTTCTGTCACAACACAACAAACACGCACAGAAGGCACAGAAAATATTCATCGCGCCATTAGTGTGTTGTGTGTGTGTGTGTGTGTGTGTGTGTGTGTGTGTGTGTGTGTGTGTGTGTGTGTGTGTGTGTGTGTGTGTGTGTGTGTGCGTGCGTGCGTGCGTGCGTGTGTATGTTTAGCTTATTTAGTTTGATTCTGTGTCAATATATCTTTCTGACAGTGGCTAGGGAGGGATGGTTATCGTTATCTGTAGTGGGTCCTCACAGAAAACAACCATTAGTTCAGCAAGGACAGTGCTACAGAAGCCCTCAGCTTAACACGATCAATCACCGCTGTGTTGTGTGTGTGCTGTGCTGCTTGTCCGAAACCTTCAAGTCTCGAGAAGTCACTTTGTCTAGATGTCGCCAGACTGTGTGTCACATTGCAAGAGCACATTTACAAGGTCAGACACTGGCCATGTTGTCATTTGAAAGAGAAAATAAAGAGCATATATTATAAAGTGGCGAGGGGGGGTAAAGTTCTTACCAACACAGAGGAGACTGGGGTTTGATGTCTTCGCGGGAGGACCACCAACTTGACTGGGTGGTCCAAGGAACACAACAAGATGCATGTGTCCACAGGTGTGTGATAGGGGTGTGCCAATATATTGATATTGCGATATATTGCGATAATTCCTCCCGCGAGATATATATATATATATATCGTATCGTCCTCCCAATATCGTGATACTGATGACTTACTAGTAGTAGTAGTAGTAGTAGTAGTAGACTACTCACTGTTGTGAACAGACAAGTTGTGGACAAGTTGCAAAGTTACAGTCAGTGTTTTACTGTTTGGAGGAGGAAAGATTCATGTACAATCCTCACACAATCTTGTAAGACCACCTGGAACCTCCTCAAGGACCACTGGTTGAGAACCACTGCTTTACAGGATTGATTGGACACGTCAAACAGTTTGAGAACACCACGGCAGCACAGTACAAACACAATGCCAAATTGTGGACCATTGTACTCAATTCATCATCATGACATACAACACATTGTATCAGCAACAACACTAAAAGCAATTTATAGAATGGGGTTGGGGTTGAGGACGGGGGACGGGAACGGGGACGGGAACGGGACGGGGGTAGGGGGTGCAGGTTGGTTGGAGCACCGGTTAAATAGGGTGGCGGGGGGAATTGGAAGGGATGTCATGTGTTCCTCCACACACGTTCTGATAATGGTTGCCTTCACCCTCCCCAGAACACACATTAGGGGTTGGCACTTGGCAGTGACAGGGATTATACAAACATGGGGGGAAATTGAGGACACAAATTGAGGAAGAAATGAAAAAAAAGGATGAAATCAAATCAAATAACCGAATGGGATAAAAGTGTTTTCTTTTTCTTTTTCATTTTCCTTTATAGTGCATTGAAGATGTCAGACCGATTCCCAATAAATAAAAGGAAACAGAATCAAGCACTGGTTCAGTGCTGATCTGACGCCAGTAGAAAGGAGCTGACAGCGGCTACAGCCTTATCAAAGCATCTCGTTGCTTGAGCATATGTTCCCACAGACAAACATACATGCCAGACACGATTTAGTCATTAGAAGAAGGGGAAGCTTTTGGATGTCAAGGCAACATGTCCTAAAGGAAGAGACAGAGCAGACTCCAGGGGGAAGGGAGAGAGAGAGAGAGAGGAGAGAGACTGAATGCGGTCTGTCCCCGTCGATGCAGAGAGAGGGCTTAATTAGGGACCCGGGCTTTTCATTAAGGCAGCCATTAAAGTCGGCTCCGGTTAGCGTAACGCTAGCATGCCACGTTGGTGGAACAGTGAACTGTCACACACAAACATGCGTGTGCGCGCACACGCACACACACACGCGCACACGCACACACACGCACACACACGCACACACACACACGCACTCATGTAGACATAGGAACACATGAACATTGCCTATACACACTCAGCCAGAGGGCTTCAACAGCATAGCAGGCTGAACACATTTTGCTATAATTATTTGGAACAGTGAACCCCTACCATCATCACCATCAAAAACTTCAGCCATCCGACACCCGCCCACGTCTGTCCCTGTTCACAGACAGACAGAGACCAGTGCACTTCCATGCCAACCCCCCCCCCCCCCCCCCCCCCCTCTTGCACACCCTCACAAGGGGGCCATCCGTCATGTTCTTCTTAATCCATTGAGACCTGGAACGCATCCATGTCACGTTAGCGTTTAACCACATTAACCATTAACCCATTTTGGGGCGGGAACCCCTTTTGTTGTTTTAAACATTGTTATAATTTAGCTATTGAAAAATAGCAGATCTACAAGCTCATAGCGCGCCACCGAGTGGCGCGCTATGAACTTGTAGGTCTGCTATTTTTGAAAAATCGTTAAAATGTGCCTCAAATCTTTCCGAAAATTGTCATGATTTAGAAAACTTTTTTTTTTAGATTTCGACGTCAGGCCTGAATGGGTTAATGTGTTTAGTTGCTCCACACAAGGGCGATGGATTTTGAATGAAACCATAAAGGACACTTAGATTGCCGTTACATGGAACACAGGCTCCCCATATATCACCCCCCAGTGTGCGTTCATTTCCAGGAAATGACTTAGGGCTTATGCCGCGTGATGAATGGCTGATCGCTCCTCCCTCCATCTCTCTGTTCGTCGCCCCCCCCCCTCTCCTTCTCTCCGCTTAACCCATTCTGACCTGAGATCAGATTCTAAAAATGTCTTCTACATCCTGACAGTTTTCTGAAAAAGCTATGTTTCTATGTCAGTCGTCAGTCATTTTTCAAAAATAGCAGACCTACAAGCTCGTAGCGCGCCACTCGGTGGCGCGCTATGAACTTGTAGATCTGCTATTTTTCAATAGCTAAAGCATAACATAATGCTAACACCAAAAGGGGTTCCCGCCCAAAATGGGTTAATAACCACATGGCAGCATATATGGAGATGTGGCAGAGGCTCACGTTAATCTCATAACTTGAAGGTGTGACATTGACTGATTGATTGTCTTGCATTGCCTCTGTTGCTTGCCGTGGTCACGATGGGTCCGTTGCCATGCACGCGAAGGGCTAACTAAGCGTTGGACAGAATTGGAAAGGTGTGATAATTTCACCATTAAAGTGTGTAATTAATAGCCGGAAACGGATGAAATCAATTACTTTCATTTGGACATGCCTTTTCCACCCCTAGACCTGTAAGGATTGTAATAGACTGTTTCATAGAAAGAGCAGGTGGGACCAGTATATTGTTCACTGTCTGTTAGATGCGCATCTATATTAATGTTGAGGTCTACCTCAGGCACTCATGAGCTAACATTAAATACGGTGAACGTGAGTAATGGCTTGATATAAGCAAACATAGAAACGACATGTGCAAGGCAATTCCACTTAGGAACAGGAAAATAATCTCTCTCCAATGCAGACTACCTTATAATACCCTTTCTCTCTCTTTCCAGGCAACCAATCTCTAAACGTTTGTTCAGCCTCCTGTGCTCAGAGACCACAGGAGTCACTCCACAAGAGGACGGGACCGAAGGATAGCAAAAAGTACACTTTCACTCACTAACCCTTCTCGCTCTCTCAAGAGAGCTTCGGTGATGAGAGCTGAGAACGTGGTACTTATGAAAGAGTGCATAAACACAAGAGGCAAGGGAGGACGTCAGCCAGTCAGCGAGGAGTGGAGGAGACAGGCACTAGATGCGTACATTCATTCCCCTATTACTGGAGACTGCATCTCACTTCACATGTCGTTACAGAGGTGGTCGAAGTCAGCAATTAGGTACAATGAAGAAATGATCAGCTTCTACCTACGCCGGCACACCGAGCTGTCACTTTCGACCAATGGCAATCAGGATCACAGGCGGCAAACACATACTGTATGCATGGCAACGGACCCATCATGACAGTATGTGACACTGTACATTTGGTTATTTACGGTTTGTACCATGTCTTCACTCAGATACAGTATCCTTGCAGCAAACACACACACACACACACACACACACACACACACACACACACACACACACACACACACACACACACACACACACACACACACACACACACACACACACACACACACACACACACACACACACACACACACACACACACACACACAATCTCTCTCCATCCCTCCCTCCCATTCATGTCAGCAGCTCTTGACTAACTGTGGCAAGATAGTGGCCGAGAGCTGTGAGTTTCAATTAGAGATATTTGTTGTGGTTTACGTCTGACAGCTGTCCCCTACAGAGACCAAGGGCTGTGCCATGGACCCCCTCAACGGACGGACCCCTGGCAGGGAGAATAAAGAGAGAGAGAGAGAAGGGGATGGGAAGAAAAATAGAAGATGGGAGGTCGTAAAAAAACAAACAAACAAAAAAGAACATGAAGTGGAAAAATGAGACATTGTTGATGCAGGCCTGCTTTGTGCCTGGAACCACCCTCTACGCTTCTGGATACTTTGATGAAAGTGAAAGCCTGACTCAGACGTGGGAAGATGAGAATGGAAATGTTGGGCTCCCCGAAGGTATAGGAATATTTTAACATGAAAAAAAAAATCCCCAAACCATTCCCCTGTCTCTGTTTGCAATGGATTTATCATTTTGTCCATGCAGTCCCAATCGTGCTTTATATACTTAATGTTTTGCCCCATTCAAATCCTTGAATGCCTGAAGCTTGTTTAAATACATTTCCCTCATGTCTGACATTCCTGCATTTACACTTTGCTGGAATGAACGATTCACTACTTATTAGGGCAGGCTATGTTCAGACTGTCAGCCTATTAGGGCAGGCTATGTTCAGACTGTCAGCCTATTAGGGCAGGCTATGTTCAGACTGTCAGCCCAAATCAGATGTGTTGCCTGTCCAGATTGGTTTCATCAGGTCTGAACAGCTGTTTTTTTTTTTTAAATCAGATTTGAACCACTTTTCTTTTTTTTTGATCTGTCAATTATCTAATGTAATCCTGGGCTCTATAACTCCCTCCACCAAACTGGTGAGAGCAGTGCTTCCTTCAATGCATGAGCGTCTGTAAAGTTCTACCCCAGTTCCACTCCAAAGGACAGAAAGGACACAACTCCAATTTCAAACTCAATCCAATTTCATTTTCCAACTTTTAAGTTCAGTATTGGCTTCATTGGTGATTGGCTGGTCTTTTAGCAGGTTGAAAACCTTTGAAAACAGAGAACAAAGATGAACAACATTGCCAAACAACAAATGATAATCCTTTCAAAACTATTCCAATCAATACATTATTTTTCTTGTTTTTAAACATTAAATATATTCTTAAATAATCAAGTCTTTTAAACAAGTGAGTGTTTTTAAACAGTGTCTTTTTAAATTAATTCACCATTTTAGTCTTTGGTGTTTGTTTGAGAGAATGACTGAAGCTCCATTCCTTTTCAGGTGCTTCGAATCAGGTAACGAGCAGCCATCCTCCTGCTGCACTCTGGGAGATGTAGTTTCTGATGTCTGGGATGTCATGCTGACCATATTTTGTCCATTTCTGAGTTTTGACCCAACAGCGTCCAAGCCGCTTCTTTTCACCCGACAGGGAGGAGTTTCCCCAGTGGGATGTAGCGCGTGGAAGGAACACGTTATTCCAACCAGTTCCTTTCCTCTCCATCAGGCGTCCCGGCTGGCCAGGGGGACGCAGTTTAGACTAGAGACCAAAATAACTACATGTTTTTTGTGAGGGTATACCTACCCTAGAGGACACGGGGAGAACATGCAAACTCCACACAGAAAGTCCCTTTCGCCAACCCTACCTAGGGTATGGGTACTGATGATGCGGAGGAAAGAACACGCCCCCAGCGCCCACAGCGGGAATCGAACCCAGGACCTTCTAGCTGTGAGGCGACAGCACTACCGACCTAGCCTGATTATCAGACTGTAGCTTTCTTGAAGCTTCAGTCTGACATTGTCTCCTGTCTGAGCGATTTCAAGGGGGAGGGGATTAGAATTTCCCTCAACCCTCTGTGTGTTGCGCTGCGTGATGACGCTGAAAACGGGACTCGGCACTGATTGGTTGTTCGTTAGACCCACCCCCCACCACCGATTCTCATTGGATAATAATTTTTTCTACCGAAGAAATTATAGGTTCACAGTGCAACACCAGACCAAGAGATGCAGTCCACTCAGAGAGTGGGCGGGGTCTTTGTGCTGGATCCAGGCTACTACCGACCGGCCACCATGCCCCCTTGAACCACATTTCTATAGTGGTTTGAATCTGGAGATGTAACTCAGTCTGGACATTTCTCCACAGGAGCCTGATTTATACTGCACCGTAGGTACAACGTGCCGCTCGCCGATGTACCGTACAAGCCCACAATGCATCACACTGTGACGGGCTCTGAGCTTATATCAGCTATTTTCAGCGAGCAATTCAGCATCAATCATGCTTATATGTTGTCGCATTGTTACCAAGCAACCAAATAGTTTGATGATGTCCGACTCCTGAAAGACAGATCTGATTTGATCACCTGCAAATAGCATAGACAGTCCGTTCTAAAGATTATATTTTAGAAAAAAAACCCAAAAAACAACAATATAATAATTCTTAATTTTTATAGTTTATAGTTTTCCAGGCTTGGCCCAGCATGAGACAGATCTATCCCCTATAACAACACAGGAGAATGAAACCATGGTGGATACAATTAGGAGTTAGAAAAGCAAGGCAAACAAAGCTATGGCCAACAAACTAATTATTTATTTATTTATTTGTATTGATCACAGACTTTACACAGCTGGTTAATGTCTTTACGCTTTTCTGGCTTTCTGCGACTTGTTGTGGACACTGTTTTTCCTGTCTGTGTTTCCTAGTGTTTTTTTTGTTTTTTTTTTGGGGGGGGAGGAGGGGGAGCAGACCATTTTGCAGTGCTGTCAACAGATTGGCCTAATTATGCAGCCACCCAAACAGAGGCCCCCACGCTAATCCGCAGGCACAGTATAGCCTGACAGATTCGCTACAACTCCAGGACGAGCACGCACGCACGCACGCACGCACGCACGCACGCACGCACGCACAGGGTTACACTGGCTACAGCATTGTGTAAACAAACAGTCACATTACTCGTTCTATACGTTTTATACACAGGGTATACAGCCTTTTCAGCACCGCGGACAGTTCCAGCTTGCAACACTGTTCCTACAGTGCTCCTTTTCCCCTTCAAGTTAGAAATCGTCGCCTTCTTAAACTAATGGTAAGTAATTTGTTTTAAGTAAAAATAAATACAAAAAAACACAAAAAACTGATCCGAAACAAAACTATATGATATTCCTTATTAATTTCACCAAAAATGTTTATAATAATGTATGACTATTTAACTGAAAATAACACTGTCTGACTGTAACATAAGAGGATTAAATAGAATTAAATAGGATTAAACCTGACTTAGGCCAATTTATTTACTCACTTGACAAATTTTTTTTTTGGCCTAAGTGGCATCTTTTTTTGAGATTTTGAGAGCCATTTTACTAAAAGGAGTGGGATCTGCATGATCCTTTTCAATTATAGGACTCTGGCGATTTTACCAGAGG
The DNA here is from genome assembly GCF_951216825.1 of Electrona antarctica. Lineage (NCBI taxonomy): Eukaryota > Metazoa > Chordata > Actinopteri > Myctophiformes > Myctophidae > Electrona > Electrona antarctica. The sequence continues at coordinate 43,553,879 of NC_136792.1, read as the reverse complement.
TGGCCAGTGTCATGATCGAGGAGCAGATTTTAGGCCAAAAAAAATGTCCTCAAAAAATTATGTAGGCCATTAGTTTAAGAAGGTGACAAAATGTAAAGTTATAGGAAATAAACCCCTTTTAACTGCAATGGAAACTACAGCCATCCGATTACTGGCACTCACACCACAACAATAGACTTCCATCAGTCAAAGCATCCCCTATATCTCTACAGGAATGACGTGCGCATTTGTGTACGTGTTGATTGTGCAGGGCTGAGCAGAAAGAGGACACTCAGACACTCAATGCTTGTGAAATCAAATCAGAGATGGTGAAAGTGAAAATCACCCCCGGCGGCACACCGAAATGCCCTGCCTGGTAGGGGGTCTTCCGCCCCTCGCTGTGTTTGCCAGCGCTATTTAAAGCGGCTCACACACACTCCCCATGCAGTGAGTTCCCTTAGTAATTAGATGTGGCCAGTGTTCCAGGTTGGTGCTAAAATGTCATTATACACCTCATATAGTTTCCTGTAAGCTACCTAGGTATAACACATTATAATGAATGCCTTTTTTCATTCCCACTGAAGAAGTTCATACCTCCAGCCATCCACCCGCCAAACAGCACGCACGCACGCACGCACGCACGCACGCACGCACGCACGCACGCACGCACGCACGCACGCACGCACGCACGCACGCACGCACGCACGCACGCGCACATACACACACAGTACCGCCCCCAACCACCACCATCACACATGCCCTCCTTCATATTAGTACCTGGTGGTAGATGTCAGTACAGTGCATGGTTCTATCATACCAGGTGCTATACCGGCTAATTAGAGCCGGTATAGCAGAAGTGTTATCTTGGGGAGTGACAGACATCAACATGCTATCCCTGTGTGTGTGTGCGAGTGCTGCAGCGGTTCTCAAAGTGGGGTCCGGGGACCCCCAGGGGTCCTTGAGGAGTTCCAGGGGGTCCGCAGCTAAATGATAGTTAGGAACCAAATGGACCTTTATGGGTCTGTAACTCTGAGAGGTCCATTTGGTTCAATTAACCAAATGGGGTTAAATTAACATTGATTTTACAATATTAATTGGGGTCCCAGAGATAGAAATGCCATTAAATGGGGGTCTGTAGCCTAATGCATGTCATATTGGGGGTCCTTCAAATTAAAATGGTTTAGAGTCACTGCTAGAGCTGTACAAATCTTCTCTTATGGGGGTCCCTGGCACAGCTTTTCAAATAGGGGTCCGCAGGCTAATAGCTGTCAAGTTGGGGGTCCTTGACATGAACAAGTTTGAGAACGACAGCTATAGTGTTAGCGGGTCAACTTGCTCACTTGGCACGGCAGGCTGATCTATAGTGCTTATGACGTCACTATAGATTCAGAGTGAGTGAGGCGCAAGTAAATGGAGTCCCGCTCGCAAACGATAATATTCATGAAAAATATTCCATTTCCTTAAACTTTGAAAAGCCTCCGATCTGCAGTGCGAAAATTGTGCCCACTTTTTCTTTTCCTTTCTTTCTTTCTTTCCTTTTTTTTTTTTTGCAGACACATCATGTTATCGTAATGTGTTATTCAGCTTTTGCACAGTATGTGTGTGTGTGTGTGTGTGTGTGTGTGTGTGTGTGTGTGTGTGTGTGCATGCAAGCGTGTGTTGTGTGTGTATGTTCGTGTATACGTGCACACCAGCGTAATGCTCTTGAGTGTGTGTTAGTGCCAATAAGCTTGTCACAGTTATGGAATCTGAGAAGAACAGTTTGTTGACTGACTGGGGGTGTTGCCATTCAACTTTTCCACAATCTCCGAATGCTATATGGTGATCTGTTGATCAGAAAAATACATTTTAAAATATCTTTAGAGCTTATTTTTTTATTTCCGTTTTTGCTAAGCAGCAAGCTATGCGTAGATGATTTATATTTATATAAAAGTTTGTGCGACTGTAAAGCCGAAAACGAAAGTGGGGAGGAGGCTCCACTTCCGCTATATCGCTTATACTCATCATGATCAGAGCTTCCGTTCTCCAGACTGTATGACGGAAGAATTTAGAAAATTGCGAGAGACAACAGTCTGGCAACGCGAGACTAGCTCTGCAGCACCGCTCCCACAGCCTCCAACACGGCAGATGTTTCCCATTCTAAGTAACAGAAAGCTGGTAGGAAAAGGGGCTTGAAGATGCCGTGGAGATGCTTGGGGAGGGGGGGAGCTGACTACAACAAGCGAGCTGCTGAAGGCAGCAGCTCAGCTCCCCACAGAGAAGAGATGCGAGCGTTTTCCAGGGCACGCCTTGGCAGGGTGCTTTTAGACCATGGCCCACAAAACGCATGACAGGCGTGGCATTAAGAAAAAAAGAAAAAAGAAAAGAAGAACACGTCCCGGTCCCAGATGGAATAGAAGGAGATGTTCTTTAACCCATTTTGACCTGAGATCAGATTCTAAAAATGTCTTCTACATCCTGACAGTTTTCTGAAAAAGCTATGTTTCTATGTCAGTCGTTCTTCGATTTTTCAAAAATAGCAGACCTACAAGCTCGTAGCGCGCCACTCGGTGGCGCGCTATGAGCCTGTAGATCTGCTATTTTTCAATAGCTAAAGCATAACATAATGCTAACACCAAAAGGGGTTCCCGACCAGAATGGGTTAAGTCCCGTTACGGAAGGCATAGAATGACTTCCCAAAAATAAAACTGCTCGTCTAAGCAGAGCTTAGATTCATGCTGCATCTCTCTCCCTTATACATATACAGGGGTGTGCACACACACACACACACACACACACACACACACACACACACACACACACACACACACACACACACACACACACACACACACACACACACACACACACACACACACACACACACACACACACACACACACACACACACACACACACACACACACACACACACACACACACACACACACACACACACACACACACACACACACACACACACACACACACGTGCCAGACCGCTGAGTAAGCACAGATGCTTAAGTGACTTTTTACCTTCATCGTACAGTTCCCTTTCCGACCAGATGCTGTTTGTCTTCCTTCGCCGTGCTTTCCAAAATAAAATAAGGCTCACTCTAGCTGTGTAGATCGGGGGCCATTTATGTGGCTCTCTGTGGTGGGGATTGTGGGGCACAGGCAGATTTATAAAGCAGTGTGTGGGTAGCCATAATGTGACAGAACCTCCCCGAACGAACCCCCCCCCCTGCAAAGCCACCATCTATAGCGTTTCTAGCCCTGGTGTGTGTGTGTGTGTGTGTGTGGGGGGGGGGGGGGGGGGGGGGGGGGGGGGTTCTTACAGTGTGGAGCCAACTGGCTGTGCTGCTATCAACCACACGCCCACCCCCTACTAATACGACAGGGTTTTGTATGCTAATGAAACTCTAGCAGATAAGCAGGCAAGGCTGGGGGAAAATGTTTAAGGCGTTAAATCACACCATCCACTGGCATTGAATAATAATAATAATAATAATAATAATAATAATAATAATAATAATAATAATAATAATAATAATAATAATAATAATAATGATGGAGAACAGCGAGACATTGGCGGTTATTGATGTGTCTTTTATAATGTGTCTCGACTGGAGAGAGAGAGACTAGGACGCTAATGTGTGCCCTGCGGCAGAGACAGGGAGGGACGCATGGAATCAGAGAACGGGGTTGCATTTAACCCATTCAGGCCTGACGTCGAAATTAAAAAAAAAAAAGTTTTCTAAATCATGACAATTTTCGGACAGATTTGAGGCACATTTTAACGATTTTTCAAAAATAGCAGATCTACAAGTTCATAGCGCGCCACTCGGTGGCGCGCTATGAGCTTGTAGATCTGCTATTTTTCAATAGCTAAATTATAACAATGTTTAAAACACCAAAAGGGGTTCCCGCCCCAAAATGGGTTAATGGTTAATGTGGTTAAACGCTAACGTGACATGGATGCGTTCCAGGTCTCAATGGATTAATTGCATAAGCAACTGCAACAGCGATGTGTCAAAAAACATATAGGCTACTTTAAAATGTTCTCAAGTCCAATTTATTTTTCTTTCTTGTCAACACTAAATGCATCTCTCACGAGCACGAGCGGATCAGCATTATTATTTATTTCACATTATTTTTGTCGGCCGCTTGCTTTTGTTTATAATAGATGTCTGTCATGTGTGTAAATGGGTTTGGCTATCAGGAGAGATGGATTAATAAGGGAGCTAATGTTTGGAGTCGTTTGTCTTTGTCTAGTCACACACACGTGGTCTGTGATGGATGCAGAGATGCCCCAGGTGCCAACATGAGACAGGCTCGGGGCTCAGATGCGTACAACAACCGCCATTTGTTCCATTGGCAGAACTTTGCCTGTATATGCCAATCAGTGGTAAGTCAATCTGGAACACTCAGCTGGCCTTCTGGAGCGGATGGGGAATGTAAAGGTTTTTGTTTACTCTAGTGACTTTGTTGACGTTCGGGGGCAACTCAACGTCAAAACCATACACAGTGGTCATGGCCACTGTGGCCGGTTTAAGACATGCGTGGCCAGTTAAAGGTGTAGTGAAATAAAAAATACGTTTTTCACACTTTTAGACCATATCCGTGGTCATCATATGGGCATACCTAACAATGGATGCCAAACAAATTGTCAAATTCTAATGTTTGTGTTTTTATATCAAAAGTCCATAAAAATATTACTTCCTGAAAACGAAAACGTGCTGCGTGTCGAGGCCCACATCGATAAAAGCCAATACAAATGAAGCTCACCCGTTTAATTAACCATATCTCTGCATCCGTCCAAACAGGCAAACACAGCTGCTACTGATTACAGAAATCCTCCGTTTTTATTCCCATTCAAGATAACATCCATAGAGTTCCATTACTCGGTTTCAACTTAATCATCACGCTAAAATATGTATCTGAAAACATTATAGGGTAGTAATAAGCCACATAACAGTAAACTGGTACAGCTGGCCGACCATCTGACTGTGTGTAAACAAACACACACCATGCGCTGGTATAGCATAGCTACCGTCCCTAGCTACCGTCCCATCGCCTGAAGGAATGCGACGCTCTGATTGGTTCAGAAACTTCATAGCGGTGTTTCAACTTGAAACCGTCTGTCCACCATTTGTTGCACGTTGCACCACGCCTTTAAGACACATGCGTGGCCAGTTAAGACTCACCGTGTGCGGTTAGGGTTAGGTTATAGGACACCGGACCAAAGTATAGTGTCGTACTGTTACTAAATATATTTTAGTAAATCAATGGAAAGGATGACGGGTTACCCAGTGCTCCCATTCCCAACAGTGCTGCATTTTGAGTTCTAGAAATACAAAAAGGTTCCAATGTTTAGCACATACTGTACTGCAGTATGTCAAAGATTGTCAGTGGTCACTATAGAATATGCATCTGCGCCCACGCAAGAGAGAGAGAAAAAAAAAAGCTAAAAAGAAAGTTTGTATCCAAGTTCCAGGTTAAGCTGTTTTTGTTTGTTTGTTACGGAACGTGGCAAACTTGTTTGCCTAGAATCTGCTATTAAATGACCTCCTTGTGTGTTGAGACAAGCACAGGAAACAGAGTTTTAATCACAAGTTAAACACCATCCATCTGTTAACAGACCTGACTTATGTTAGCATCTGTGATAAACAGAGACTGACGCAGAGAATATTATTTAAGCGAACCGATGTCATGGAGGAATGTTTAAACATGCAGTCGAATGAAACCTCTAACCTCTCTCTGTGCAAAACTAGCGAGCCATCTCTTGATATTATCTCATATAGCGGAGATCCCTGAGGGGAGAAATTTGATCACAGCAACCACTAACATGCACATGTGCTCTCTATATCACCCCTGCACCCGCAACCTCTCCTGCTCTCACGAATGATACTGTATAGTGTTTTAAACATACTTCATGACATTTGCTGCCTTGATAGTTTCCTCCGTTTCCCTTTCCGCAGGCCTTAGCTTCTCTAATGCACTGCCCTCCTATTCCCTACACATAGCCACGGTTGTTGATTCTGTTTCAGTGCCTCGATCGTCTCTCCAGTTTCACGCTACAGTCGCTCTATTTCTGATGCTTGTGTCTCTCTGGATGACGTGGTGCAACGTGGGGTCAGAGGAGCCCGCGGCTGGCCGAAGGTCCCGCAACGCCGGGGATAGAACAGAAGAAGCCTTCGTTGTCCATATGGTGCATCAAATATGTCTGCTCCGCTACTCAAGGGAAAATATGTGACATCGTCTAATACCCTGGGCGAATGGAGAATGGCGAAGGCCATCTTTAAAAGCATCTGAGTGTGCTCAAAGGACAAGGAGGCCAGGCAGCATGCTCACGAAAGGGCAGGCTTTTATGCGGACAACCTTCTGGCTATCTGTCTGAGTAATCAACATTTTCCCGTTTCATATGAAGCTCTTGACATTGCCCTCGGTTTCTGCTCCCCAGCAGTGGGCGGTCATGAGGAGTCTGTTGATTTCATCTCTCCCTCCCTACCTGTTTCTCCTCTCTCCTCTTTCACCTTCTCTCTGTGTCCTGTGTGTGGCATGCAGCAAAGCCACAGGGCTGTGACAGATTGCCGGACCAGTGGGGTCATCTTCTCCCCCCGTAATAGGTCACTGGGACGGGGACGTGATAATGGCACCAATCACTGTCTTTACAATGCCATGCTGTTAATGGGAGGGGGGGTCATGGGTGACTGTAACACCGCACGGAAATAATAGTGTTTGCCGTGTAATGCCTTGTTGATTTCACGCCTGATAGATTTTTAATATTCACTGCCTGGACATTCCAGACGACCATCGGTGTTCATTTAGCAGTTCCTATCCTTTTGATCTGGACTCTTGTCACCAGAGAGTGGGAAGATTGAAAGGTTCGGAGCGGAGGGACGGTTGTAAATGTTAACTTAATGACTGTTTGTTTGTGGTGAGTCTGATCCTGTGTTGACCTGTCTGAGTGTAGAGGACGTCTGCTCAATATCTAAAAGGTTTGTTCTAATTACCGGGTAGGTGGCCGTGTCTGGATGGAAAGGCAATAATCCGGTTTGAGAGGACAGGAGGAGGGATGAGGACACAACAACCTGCGGGGGAGAGAGAGAGAGAGATATACAGAGACGGAGAGAGGAAGAGAGACAGGGCAGCAGAGACCAAGCAAGCCGTTTCCTTGAAAATAGACAGACAGGGGCACTCAAGGTGCTTTTGAGAGGACCCTAATATTGTCCATGTGTGACTCACTGCCTTGCAAACATTGCTGCATCTCTGTGCAAACATTACCTTCCTGTCTGGTCTTTGGTTTGTGAAGACGCTACGTTCTCTGTTGATTTTCTTCAATGGATTCCATTTTGGCTATTAATTATCCACTTACACGGCCTATATACTTTGCTGACCGGAGTCCCCCAGGGGTCTCTACTTGGCCCCTTGTTATTTATGACATGGCCAGAATAGGGAGGCCTATACATAGGGTTCATGTTGGTAAAGAGAACAGCTTTTTTGTGAATGCTCGACTCTGAATGGTCAACCACTGCATTCTGTTGCCTATTATAATTTCTCGATAGCAGACCGCGGCTATGAATAACAGACTTGCTTGCAATAATAAACTAATTTGCAACACCCAAGTCAACTGTAGAATCTAATGGACTATTTTGTTTAGCAGAAGCAATGCCATCCTTTTTAAATCAATACAATAATTGTGGCTGTTTACTTTCTATCAAATTAGTGATCTTTTAACCCATTCTGGGCGGGAACCCCTTTTGGTGTTTTAAACATTATGTTATAATTTAGCTATTGAAAAATAGCAGATCTACAAGCTCATAGCGCGCCACCGAGTGGCGCGCTACGAGCTTGTAGGTCTGCTATTTTTGAAAAATCGTGAAAATATTTATTTCAGAAAACTAGAGGATTTAGAAGATTTTTTTTTAATTTCGAGGTCAGGCCTAAATGGGTTAAAATTATGTATCTGCATTATAATAAGCAGAATGATGAACAGCGAAGCAGACGTTATTGAGAAATAAAGCCCTTCGGGGTGATTCAAGATGCCTCTGCTCTGCTTCGCATCAAAGGTTTCCCAATAATGACCGCCTCGTTGTTCATTACGCCTTTCATAAGATCCTCGCCATAAGTGTAATAACGTAACATTGATCAAATGTCCACTTCGTGAATTTGCCTCAGGGTCTATCTATAGTTCGCCTCGTCCTCCTGATTATTATTATGGAATTCATTCTGCCCCGTGTTTTTGAGACATGAATTCTCATCCATTTGTAGGTAGCCCTAATCTGACACCTGCCTCATCATTTACAATTAGGCATTATGGGATCTAATTGGCCATCTGCCTCCGCCGCCTTGTGCTCCTGGAGACGGGCCATGTTTACCTCCAGCTGTTCAGAGGAGCCACAGACAGAGGGGCCGTCCACAAACATTCAGAGAACCTTCCCTCCCTCCATGACCCCTGCATGTTCTTATCTGTGTATGTTTGAGGGGCGCTATATGCCCAGCTGTGTGTGTTTGTGTGTACCCCATAGCGATGATTTGATTGGCCGAGCACAGAATGTGAGGGTAAAAAAAGTGAGGATGCCAAAAGTGATTGGCCAGACTGTGATGATGTACGATGATGTATGATGATAAAAGCGCCCCTCATTGTCTCCACCAGGCCGAAGGCATGGGGAGAGAGTATGTTTTGCACTCCGTGTGTCTGTGTGTGTGTGTGTGTGTGTGTGTGTGTGTCCGTCCTTCCGTCCTTCCGTCCGTCTGTGTACAGCTAATCTCCGGCACCGTTAACCCGGCCGATGCCAAACTTTGCACACACACTCCCTGGATGCCAACGATGAACCTCTGCCCCACATTTTCCAGAACGGCCTGTTATAGCGCCACCATGAGGCAGCTTTTCACATTTTTTACCTAAAACTGCACCGATCTGCGTGAAACGTTGCATGCACACTCCCTAGAGGCCAAGGACAAACCTTTGACCTGCATTTTCCGCATCTGCCTTTTATAGCGCCACCAGGAGGCCGACTTTTATAAAACACATTTTTTGATATTACTCCTCCAGATTCTGTCCAAAAATCTCACAAATCGTTACACAGTATCTCTATGGTCATGTGCTCAAGTCGGATCTGTCTGATATTTCATATTCCATCCTAATTGGCTATAATTGGCTTTCACAGTTTGCAAGATTGCCCCGTTTTGAACAATAGCCTCAAATCATGAACGCAGCATGCAATTTACGTGAAATCTTTCACACATTTTCTTACTAGGCTGAGGAATATATCCCACCCTTTTCACATTGGCCTGTTATAGCACCACCAACAGGTTGATTTTTGCAAAACAAATCATCCAATTGCCATCAAAGGCGTATGAAGAAATGGCAATCGGTACACATGATCTCTGTAGTCATGTGATCAAGACGAGTCTGTTGGATTTCTCAGATTGTACACTGATTGGCCCGTTTTGTACAAAATGCTGCACATGTCCTGCTCATCCAGAATTCTATCCTCAGAGATGCTATGAGTGATCTGGCTCTGCATTTCCTCAACAAAATGAAGAATTTTTTTGCAAAAACAAATAAAAAAAAACATCCTCCTAAACATTTTGCCAAACATCACACACACTCCTATCCTCCTGGTGGAGACCTGTGCCCGGAAGGGCACTTTTTCTAGTTTACTCTTTTTTTGACTTAATTTGTCTAGTAGGTGCATTGTGTTAATTGAATTGAATTGAATCGAATGCTTTTGTGCTGTGTGATGATTGATACCAGACTTCTAATATGCACTTCTAATTACAATCCTATACCAAAGCATGTTGTTTAAAATTATACAATTGGCTACTGGCAGTCACAACAATGGCATCTGTCAGTCCTGGTGCCCCCTTCTGTGCCCATAATGCTGACTGACATGCCATGACGACACTTTGAGGTTAGACGACAGACTCCATATTTGGGCATAGCTGCATTGGGAACACCTTATGTGGGCATGACGACGTGGTTCCTTAAGCCTCAGAAGAACATCTTCTTATAACAATCACACCCAGTGAAGTAAGCGTTGCCTTGGATTACGTAATCGTTACGTCCCTGAAATAGACTAATGTAGACACAGTAACCGTGCTGAAATAAACACCCATAGACACCCAAATGGTGCCATGTCATTAGTCAGACGGCTCATGATTCTGACTGGTCTGACTCACGCATTACTATCCCTAAAGCCCAACACACACCGTCTGTGAAGCGGGGTGCGCAGCGACGCGGCACAGTATTGCCGCGCGTCATAGCCGCACAGCAACACCCACAGGACGCGGCGCGCTACCGCGCGGCTGGCCAGCCACGCCCACGGATTCCCGGATGGAGGCTGCGCGGCAACGCTTGGAAAATAGAACAGCGGCGTATCGGAGCATCAGGCGAGGCGTGAACGCGCGCCAGCGCGGTCACGTCTGACGCCGCCGGTGTGGGATAGGTTCATTGAAAATAACGGAGGCGGCTGTTTTGACACGCGGTGTTCACAGACGGTGTGTGTTGGGCTTTACCCTAACCCTAACCGCACACAAAGCCATGCAGACAGACTAATGGTTATGGGCAGTCCCCCACCCAAATAGACACCCAAACACACACGGTCAATGATGAAACAGTTATGAATATGTGGATATTTAAGTAAAGTCTGCATGGAGAGCCCAGGCGGTGGCGTAACCGTCTGGGCACCCGACTGGTAATCCAGTCGCAGTGTGCCGCGGGTTCGACTCCCGAGCCCGACACGGCCTTTACTGCATGTCTTCCCCCATCTCTCTCCCGTTTCCTGTCAGCCTACTGTCTGTCCCTTCAAAAACCAATAAAAGGCGTAAGCCGCAAAAAAATATCTTAAAAAAAAAAAAAAAAAGTCTGCATGGAGAAAAACAGGTTGCAAGTCCAAAATAGGGAAGCTAAGTTGGAAGTGGATAAGTAGGATTCTTATTAATATTAAGAAAAGTATTAAGCGGTACTTGTGACTGCACTACACTACAGTAGATACATTGGAACACATACATTTTTCCATTTCCTGAAAAGTAACATTTTAGACAAACAAGGATTTGGCCTAACAACATGCTCTACAATAATATTGTCGCTGTTGTTAGGCCAAGATATTATCTTGTTTGGGACTGACTGCTGGATGGATGGACGGACAGATGGACCAAGTGACAGCCATCCTTAGGAGCCCTGCTGCCAGCATGGCTAAAAATAAAGGAATAAACATTAATTGCTCCATAACTGCAGCGATTAATGAACGTGTTTGACATGGAAAAATTGAGAATATTGGTTGACGGGGGCGACTGTCAGACTTAAAGCCAAGGAGAAATGTGTGAGCCGACACTAAGGCTTGAAAAGAGAGGTACACTATAAGGACAGTTATGTACTGTATCACTCAGCCAATTGTCCTCACCGTCGCTAAACTCAAACCTCTTGGCAGCTATTGTAATTGCTCCGTCTGTGCCGTCAATCAAAGCCTACTCTCTCTCAATTTTTAGCTCCACCTGTGCCCCATCATCTAGGGTGATATGGTGACAGGTACCATATTTCTGATGGCATGCGGCAAGAAGATCTTGAGTGACAGTGGCTTTTTATTCATTCCTCCCTGTCACTCACTCCTGCCTGGCCAGTGGGAGCAACTTGTCCAACTTAGCTTGTTGTCTCTATATGACCGCTTAGCACTGACAGTGAAGAATTACTATCCAAAGCTCTAAAGTCTTTCTTAGAAGCCAAAAGTAAGGCTTGCAAGGAAAAGCCGGGCTGCCCATGAGCTACGGAGCATTATGCAAACGACCTCATGTATATTTCAACGATGAAAAGAGTCTTTGCCTGCCGGGTCGGCAAGACCCTGGTGTTCAATGCAGTTTGAGCGGTGGTGTTGAGATCAGTAGCTTATTTTTTTCACACAGAGAGGAATCTCTGTGTTATGGGTTATTAAGTCCACCGTTAACTTAAAGTACCCATGGGACTTCAATATGTTTACCCAATGGCAACACTATTGTTGTGTTTCTACAAACTGCAGGACTCCTGCTTGTGGCCAAAACAAGTGTTGCAGTCTTCTTGTTTGTTATGGATCACTCGCTCTTTGTATTTTTCACTTTCAGAGTAATCTTGAATGTTTATTGTGTGTTGTTGTTTGACCACGCCCTGGAAGCTGTAAATGACTTGGGAATTATATTCAGATATTGCTCATACAGTAAAACTCTCAGTACAGCAAAACTGAACTTGAGAAAGCAAACATGGACTGAAACTTATTTTCACTCGAGTGGAGTTTATATACTAAATGTGTTTTTCAGTTTTCACACAATAAAATGTGTCTTTCAAAGATAGACTATATCACATTCTGTCTGGCACCAGCCACATGGTACTACTGGTACTTAACCCATTTTGGGCGGGAACCCCTTTTGGTGTTAGCATTATGTTATGCTTTAGCTATTGAAAAATAGCAGATCTACAAGCTCATAGCGCGCCACCGAGTGGCGCGCTATGAACTTGTAGGTCAGCTATTTTTTGAAAAATCGAAGAACCACTGACATAGAAACATAGCTTTTTCAGAAAACTGTCAGGATGTAGAAGACATTTTTAGAATCTGATCTCAGGTCAGAATGGGTTAACAACTCTGTCTTCTCATTTGCCCTGGCATTTAGATTCATTTCCATGTACCATGCTGTGTTATGGCCCATTTATACCAGCTGATTTATACCAAAAATATTTTGTTGCGCAACACTGCGCACAGTATGAACGACGAAACCCTTGCCTTCCTCCAACGCATCTGACTCAGTGTTGGCACCGCTGTGGAGTGTGGGCCTGGGCTGGCTCTCTCCGTGTTTTCGAGAGAGCAGGATGACCCTAGCCTCGCGTAGAGATATTAGTCTCAGTGTTAGATTTGTTTTTGCAATGTCCCGTAGTCTCCCGCCCCATATTTGAATACTGGGCCCTGGTTGGTTATACTGTAGCCTGGTTCCAGACGAAGCTGGTTGGCTTGATCGTCACCACTTCGGCCGTAAAATCCTCACACAATTGAGAGGGGCCAGACGTAATCTTCCTGGGGCAATATGCATTGCAAAGGCAGATGAAGGCTGGCTATATGCGAGGCTATAGGGGGATCCAGTAGATAAACTTTGTTGTTGGGTGAAAGTGACAAATCTCTTATTTCCAGCAATGTGTCTTTGGCATACCTCACATAGTTTTAGTGGTGAGCATAATGCCTTCAGAGAGTCGATCGCCTCCCTCAGGTGTTAGATTCTCCCGTAAACAAGCTGGTGTAATCCATGGCCCACTGCCTGCCCTGCAGAGAACCCAGTGCAGAGAACCCAAAAGTATTTTTAACATGTTACCTCTGGTGTTGCAGGCTTGCCTGCAAAATGACTCAACACCTATACCCCCACCACCGCACACAACTGACTCAACACCTATACCCCCACCACCGCACACAACTGACTCAACACCTATACCCCCACCACCATCGCACACAACTGACTCTACCCCTATACCCCACCACCGCACACAACTGACTCAACACCTATACCCCCACCACCGCACACAACTGACTCAACACCTATACCCCCACCACCGCACACAACTGACTCAACACCTATACCCCCACCACCATCGCACACAACTGACTCTACCCCTATACCCCACCACCGCACACAACTGACTCAACCCCTATACCCCCATCTCACTGCACTTGTTTTTGTTTATCTGACAGGGACAAGAACAAATAACTTACAAAAACTAAGAAAAACACATTATATAAAAGATTGTACTGATACAGTATGAGGTTAACTTGTTTCCACAAGTGAGTGACAAAACCAAACATCAGTTACTTATCCTTGGGCTGTGAGTGTTTAATATATATGCATGCACTATTGATTCAATGTTCCACATCGTCTGAGCTGCTGATAAACAGATACATTATGTTTATGCAATGCGTTCAAAAGCAAAGTTCACAGAAGTTTATGGCTTATTTGCGAGAGCAATGATCTCACCCGTACACCATGCAACTTTTCCTTGGATACGAAATTGCGCTTCAAATGCTACAGGGAAAGACTACTAGCCCAGGTGGATAGATATAGCAAGGAATACTTGCCAGAAGATATTTTTACTGATTTGTTTTTATTTATTTATTTGTTTTCTAGGTCAGATCTAATCAATTTCCACTCACATCAATGCTGGCTGTGTAGCTTAAGGGAAAAACAGAAAATAACTAAAAGAAAATAGAGGGGAAAAGGGGAAAGGAAGTTTTGCTGCACTGTTGATCTGCCTTATTGTCTCTTATGTAGTTAAGACTGTTGTAAGGTTACTTTTAAGGTTATTTCTTATTTATATTATTAGACAATATATACGGTACTCTGATAAAGCCCCCAACACTATCATCGGTGGTGCAACAAAACAAGATTAAGATTCAGATTTTTGCCTAATGACATGCTCAAAATTGGAACGGCAGGTTGAAAGTTGTTGAGTCAACTTTGTCTGTAGTTTTTCTAACTATAAGCAATGGAACTTATTTACAAGAGCTTTTGACTAAAAGTACAGGCATACTTTTTTCCATGTCCTAAAAAGTAATGGTTTTGGACACACAAGGACAATGTTGTATGTGAGTGTGTGACTAGGTGTGAATTATTATTTTTACTTTCTGTGGGTGTGTTGTGTGTGTGTGTGTGTGTGTGCGTGCGTGCGCGCACATGTATAGAGCGTCGCAGTCCCGCCCCCTTTCATGACGACGCCAGGCCCAGGAAATGAATCCCAATGCATTTTTCCCATAGACATTTCACAAAGTATTTATTTAAAGACCTTTTAAGCGTCTTACGAACTCGAGTCGTGACAAATCATGACAACAAACACAATATTTTGGACCAAACAAATAATTACAAAGAAGAAAAACAACAAAAAAAGTGCCGTTTTTTTTCTACTTTCTAATTCTTTGTTTGGCCCAAAACATTGTGTTTATTGTCATGATTTGTCACGACAAGAGTTATCTTTGTCTGCGGCGTAAACGTCTTTAAATAAATACATTCTGAAAAGTCTATGAGGAAAATGAACGGGGAATTATTTTCCGGGTCTCTCGAGGGGGCGGGACTGCAACGCTCTATTGTGTCTGTACAATATGACATAGTGTACACCCTGCCACAGAGGTGGGAGTTTGCTGGTAGCTGTGTCACCATGACACAGGCTGCATGACAGATGTGTTTGGACAGTGGAGTGCCGGCCCTGCCACAGAGCATTAGGCTCACACAGTCAGAGGGGAGAGCTCCCCGTATTCCCACACAGGGGAGTCCAATCATGGACGTAATAATGGTTGTGTCCACAGTAAAGGAATCACATGTCTGCCGAGGTGGCCTGAGAGACTCCAGCAGGGGGGGGGGAAATTATGCAATGAACGCATTGGAGGAACCTTGCTTCGTTCTGACACATGTTCAGATGAGTCATGCGACATCCAGCCAGGGTGCCGGCCCGGTTTCCGGCGAGCCGCCCATCATCCGAAGCAGTCGAGAAATTACTTTACGTTACTGTGTGGGGGTCCTCGGGGGGTACCTGGGGGGTCCCCGGAACATCCAAACCCCCAGGAACGCGCCCAGGGACCGTGTGGGGGTCCCCAGGGGGTCCCTCTACTGTACTGTACTGTACTGTACTGTACTGTACTGTACTGTACTGTACTGTACTGTACTGTACTGTACTGTACTGTACTACCCCAAATCATACAGTTAGTGTGTGTGTGTGTGTGTGTGTGTGTGTGTGTGTGTGTGTGTGTGTTAGGCTGCGTAACAGTGACACTTGGTTGTGAAAACCAACCAAAAGCTATTTTCGTGCTTGGACATAATAATAATCTTTATTGTCCCGAAGGATATTCGTCTTCACAGTCTGTTCGACACCCACATCACAAACAACACATAGCACATAACACCAAGACAATACAAAAACATGAGGTCCCCACTGTATACAGAACCATCCTATCGGCAAAAAGATCTACTGAATGTGTCAAACTGACATATTGAGCCTATGACACACAGTGTGGCTTCCCCCCAGTAGGCTACCATCATATTCAGTAGATCCTGTGATCTTCTGTTGTGGCCAGATGTCATTTCTTGGGGTCTAGTAGGACTATAGTAAATGATAAAAAAAAGAAATGTAGCCCCATGCTCGAATGCCCCCGCCCCCCTGTCAAATCCCTAAAAATCCCTAAAATCCCTAAAAATCCCTAAAATGAAAGAAAGCAGCAAATGAAAAATAATTAACACTCATCTTTTACTTTCTCTAATAACAAACTAAAACATGAACCTTGGTTGAAAAAAACTACAGTTGTCCTTTAACTTACGGATTACATGGAGTCTTACCCAGTCATACCCAGGGACAGACCCAGGGACAGACCCAGGGGCACACATAGCTGTCTATAGGAGTGTTGTACCACTCAAAAATGTGGCTCTGAGATGTAGTGGAGTGGAGAAGAAGTAAAAGTACTGAGAATTCAAGTAAAGTACAAATACCTCAAAATTGTATTTAAGTATACAGTACTTAAGTAAATGTACTTAGTTACTTTCCACCACTGCTAACACGCTCAATTCACTATAGGGTTCCAACAAAGAAAGAGGTATATGGAAAAAGGAAGCCTTCTGAATAACCTTGGAAAAATAGGTCCCTGATTACCATAAAATTAATTGCAACATTTATTACATAATACGCGCATGGACATTTATGTGAGCAGAGGGAAACCTTCTGCTCTGTACGGTGATGGAATGCGATTACACAAGACATAATTACCATACAGGAATTTATTCAAGGGCAAAGGGTCACGCCATGACTGCTGAAAGGCCAACCAAGTCAGCAGGCGCTTTGCAAGTTTTTCCTTTGCATTATTTGGCTTCTTGTTTACCCTAAAAGATACCCAAGTAAACTGAGTAAGCATTATATATTATTATTTTATTACTTCTCCATATATTATTTTATTTGTATTTTTTTTTGTATTGGAGCGTGGTCCAGTGGTTCCTCCTCCTCTTCTTACCATGAATTTCAATTAATAAAATAAACATTTAAAGTCCATAGACTTGACGCCAACATGACGTCATTTCGGAAAGCCATGCATTGGAGGGGCTGCATGGCGCCCCTCAAAAAACTATTCTTTGAATAAATAAACATCACACCCGTGTGAAGCGAGGGCCGGGCGCTCTTATCATCGTAAGAGGGTAAAATCCTCAAAGCTGGACATATAAGGAGCGTCCCTCAAAAATAGTTTGAACCAGCCCATTGGGTAGGCCAGGCTATGGCAGCCAGTTCGTATCCCCGGACCGGCACGTTAAAATTACCACCGCTGAAGTGCCCTTGAGCAAGGCATTGAACCACTACCATGAAATGTTCTATGAGCAGGGCCTGGCTGTAAACAAGTATCTGATGCTTAGTCCAGTTACCCTGGGTAAATATAGTAACTTTGCTTTGCTTTGCTTTGGCCACATCTGAAAGGAGTATTTCTTTCTCCACCAAAAAAGCAGAAAGCTCATGACCACAATTCTGAACACAAAGGCAGAGTGAAAGAAACACATTGGAGTGGACAGAGTCCTCTACAGACGTTATGCACTGGATGTTTTTGCTTTTCTCTGCTGTCTGTCTGTCTGGTTTCACACATCCTCCTCTTCCCCCAAAGGTGCACACAGGGCTGACTGTCTGACTGAGATGAAAAGCGGCAGAGAAGCGCGCGCATGCGGCCCCTGTGCCAGTCACGGCCTGTGTTAGCGAGCGATATGGCAATCCGCTCTGCTCTGTTGTCTTTGTGCTGCCAAAGCCGAGGCTGTGCTGTTACAACATCATGTTTTTGTATACGGTGTATGGCCTCATCTGTGGACAGCGGACATACGGTATCACACCCTGGGGGTTGGGGTTGTTGTTGGGGGGGGGGGGGGGGGGGGGGAGAGACCATGGTAGAGGTCATGGTAGAGGTCAGAGATGTTATTCGGGTGCCCCGCGGCTAAGGCATGATCTCCGTGTTTAATTCCAGCACCAGACGGCTAGCGTTCACTTTCAGACCATTCACATGCACAAATTATGCCCGATAATACAGCAATGCACACCCACATACACATGGATGTACTGTAGGCACACACACACATACCGCATGCTGTCCACAGAGAAATACATTCTCAAAGTACTGTCCCTCTACAGTCTACACACTCTAATGCCAAGACTCAATCACAAACTGGTTGTTTAGAGCAAAACACTTCTCCTCTGGCACTCTATTAAAACCAGAAATCTCATAAGGAAGGAACAAACTGCTCATTAGTGATGCAACAAAAGCCTCAAGGAAGTCGCTTACAGCCTCTCGACCGACCACTTTCCCGTTCGCTGCATGCCACTCTCTTGGACTCAAGCGAGCTCAGTATATCCACAGGCAAACAGTGGCGGCCTGTCACACGCAATCACAGCAGCAGAGGCAGCAGCCATAAGTGCCTGCCAATAAGACATCACATGTCACAGAGTCCGCCCACTGATCTCATCCGTGACTCAGGCAGCTGTCTCCATGGCGATGACGTTTTTTTCCCCCCGTTGAAAAGCTGTCCGCCGACGACATGAGCGTGTCAGTCTGTCCAGTCGGCACATGCAGACAGGCTGTTCACGCTCATGGAGCGGGCGATGAGGGGGTGGGAGATGGGTTTGGGGCTGGTGGTGGTGGTGGTGGGAGTGGTGGGGGGGGGGGGGGGGGGCTTGGTGTTAGGCATCCGCCCACGAATTTGTCAGCCCTGAGCTCTCGGATCTGTTCCAGTTTTCCCTCCATGTGTTTCCCCCAATACACTTAGGATCTGCATGTATTGTGAAACTGTGCACAAGAGTGTGCACAGTTTGAGCTAGCGCGGTAGTAGTGTGAACGAGTCTGACATCACACCTCAAGCTAAGCAGGGCTCGGTATTCAACACACTAGGTGAAGTGTGTAAGGGTGCTACATTTCCCAGTTAACCCATTTTGGGCGGGAATCCCTTTTGGTGTTTTAAACATTCTGTTATAATTTAGCTATTGAAAAATAGCAGATCTACAAGCTCATAGCGCGCCACCGAGTGGCGCGCTACGAGCTTGTAGGTCTGCTATTTTTTTTTAAATCGTGAAAATATTTATTTCAGAAAACTGGAGGATTTAGAAGATTTTTTTTAAATGTTGAGGTCAGGCCTGAATGGGTTAAGGGGATATTTGCGTATACGCTTCATGACCCTGTGCCGCAGGCGGACAACGTGGCTAAAAATACGTCGAGGACATTGCAGAGGGAACGGTTCACAATACTACAGACACACTCAGCCTGAGAAAAGGCAGAAGTGTTCTGCACAGCCGGCCACATCAAACAATCTTCTTCCTGCACAATTGGAAACGTCACATTCAAGCAAAAGGACATCCGAAGGCTCTTGAAAGCCCTCAAACCAGACAAAGCCTCGGGACAAGATCAAATCTCCGCGCGCACACGCACACGCACGCACGCACGCACGCACGCACGCACACACGCACACACACACACACACACACACACTTTAAAGTTAAAAAAAAATCCAGTCACTTCTCATGTTAAAACAATGAATGACATCTGTGTGGGCTTGAAACACATCCATTTTTTATGTCAACCACAATTACAGGGACTCGTTAACCGTTTCCGTCCGTAGGATGGCTCCACGCGTCCTAGGGAACCCAGTCGACGCGTTCATAGGACGCATCCTCAATGATATCAGGCGAGAGAAGAATATTCTGAATGTTTTCCTTTTTTTATTTTTGACTGAGACTCTAAGGCACCCGTAGCTTCGCTCTGCCTTCATATTAGCTTACCGTTCGATTAGCTGTTAGCGCGGCAGAAAGAATGCTTTCCCCCAGAGCTCCTATTTTGAAGGAACCCCGGGACCGATTGTGTTAACACTAAGGAACTTCCTATATGTTCTGTCAACAACTTTGCAACCGTCAGTTTTGATAAATTCTTTCTCCGTAATGCGATCACAACAGCATGACATTTCTGTCACTAGCAATTGCAAGGCGTTCAGAAGTGTGTTAAAATGTGTGGAAATGTGGGATTGGAGATGGAAATGGACTCTGGCTGCATATCCGTGGTATGTGGGTAGTGTTTGAGAGGTCGGCGGCCTATTTAAATGGTGCAGTCACTGCCAGTCAGAGGAGGTCATACTATGTGGGAGAATATGTACTCCCAACAGGGCCCAAACAAATAAAAAGACCCAGTTATGGTGGTCGAATAATGCTCGGTGAATGTTTATCTACTATCATTGTTGAAAACAGCGAAAAGGGATTCTTAAGGAGCCTTAGATTCAATATTCTCTGTAAAAGCAGATGCTGAAGTGGGTTTGGTGCCTCGAAGGTGGCCATGCATTGTCCATTGCTTTCTCTGGAGGAATTGTATTTACAATCACATCTTCCTGTATTCTATGTCTGTCCGTTGAGATAATAATAATAAAAAAAAGCCCATCTCAGTGTCAACCCGTGACACACATGACGTCCTTTTATTGCGTCCCTGCAATAAAAGGTTGTTCACCGTTGCCTGGCATTGCCTTTCACTATGAAGGGGCTTGTGTATTACTAACACCTTACACAAGACTGTTCCAAAGGATAGAGAGCAGAGAGCAGGAGAATTAACAACAAGCCCTGTCAATTTTCATTATTAGGCATCAGGTGCCATGCCAGGTCCGTCCGGCTTCCATGCTCGACTGCACCCCTCTGCACTCCAAGCCTTTTAACCCTAATTGACAAGTCCACTCTCCTGGCACTGCCTCACGGGCACCCCTTGGAGAGGGAGTGAGAGAGAAAGAGGAGAGCGAGATTGTAAGGCCAATAATATACATTATTTACGCCCCATGAAACCCTCTGGAGTTGTGGCCTCTCTTGCAGCCGAGGGAAACAAAATGCAAGTCTTTCATCAAGAAATATAAATATGAATAACGGCACTAACACGTGGAAGCTCTGGAATTGCTTCCACGGGCTTGGAAGTCTCAGTAAGGCCAAATAAATGCTACAGTTATGATAGTTCTCTATCAGGGACATTATTCTCTGGAAATTGGCGGAGATGAGGCCAGTGTATTATGGCAATATATACCACGCCGATTAAAATGGGACAATAGACACCATTACATTGTCCGTGACTCCTCCTGAAAAGGTGAGCCTCTTAAGACCGGCGCACACGCACTGTGCCAGCGTTAAGGACCAGAGCGAGTTGACTCATAAGCTCCGTAACCATCCGCTCTCCATTCTCCTCCTCCTCCTTCACCCTTTTCCACTCCGCTTTCTTCCCACCATGCCGTAGCCGCTAAACCGAGCGAACCATGCTAATCGACGGGAGGAGGCGACTAAAGCTAGTGCTAATCCATTCTGGAATTACCGGAGAGAACAAATTAAGAAACCTCAACTCATTAGCGCAGTCTTAATTCGCTGCCCCTCTAGAAGTAATCCCCAAACTCAGCCTCTCCAGTTAATTATACTGGGGCCCTGCATGAGAGGCCCTGTTATTGTGTTCTCCTTGCAGTGGTTTTTTGTTTTTTTGCTCAGCCGTGTGTGCGCGCGTGTGTGCGTGTGTGCGTGCGTGCGTGCGTGCGTGCGTGCGTGCGTGCGTGCGTGCGTGTGTGTGTATTCACAGCCCTCTGCCTGTGAGCATCTATTTTCTCGTAAGCCAGGCAAGCAGCCATGAGCGGCGATACCATGGCCGTGTTATTCAGTTGCCAGAGTAAATAGAAAACTTTTTGATATTTGTGATGATTTATCTGTTCAAGGACTTTGGGCTCAGGCAAGTTTTGTTATTTGTGTGTGTGTGCGATGCATGTAACTATAGTTTGCCATTGGCTACAAAAGTATACCGTTTCACGAGAAGATAACCACCCCCTGATAAAAAAAACATTGATTTCTACTTTCTCTCATTCTCTTTTGATTTAGTGAATGTCTGAGGCGCTTGTAAGAATGTGAAGGAAAAAAAACATTGGATAAGCTGCGATGAGAGGAGGCATCATTTGAGTAATCAAAAGTAGAGCTTTTGAAGCGGCAGCCACCTGTGTTGAGCTCAGCGATCTAATGATTGTTATTGTAGGCTCCGTGTTCTCATGCATCTCCAAATACTGATCCACACCGTGCCGTGGATCAGTATTATGAGGAATTATTTGCAGGAGAGACTTTCTTCGGAGGCGAGGAGAAAGTACAATGAGATCGGGGGCATCCCTGGGAGAGAGCTGTAATGTTGTTTTTGAATGTTCACACGTTCAAATATTTGACAGCTCCAGAAAGTGGAGCAGTGCAGTGTTGATTTCGGCAGCAGCAACCTGCTTTTGAATGAAATGTAATTTAGTTTTAGTCCGTATTTTTGTCATCTCAAAGGTTTTAGTGTTAGTCTAGTTTTAGTCGACTAAATAATATACAGTGACTTGATTTTGCATTCCCATGCTGAATCAATGAACCAGTCACTGAGTCACTACATTTACAGTTATCGTTGTACTAAATTGGCAAATACAGTGAGTCAGAAGACCTAAAACATTTACACTGAAAAGGTTGTGTAAATACACTAAAATGTTCTCTCTGTCTCTCCCGCCACGCACATACGCACGCACGCGCACACACACAGCATGCTTGCAAAGACAGAACATTACGTTTCCATTGGACACAATTTTTCATCTTACTCTCTCTGTACAATCTTTACACTACACAAATCACATTGAGAACAAATCAACGTGTACCATGTTGAAACCTGACATGATGGCATTGTCCCTGCACTGACAAACAGGACATTTGCTAATATACTTAATTTAAGTACAAAACAGCTAGCTTCACAAGAACAGTTATTTTCACATGCATAGAGTCAACTATAAATAACTATACTATAAAACGACTTTCACTGTCTTCTTCACAAATTTCACATCATACTATTTGCAGAATTTTGCGATGCCAAACTGGACTGGAAATGTTGTGACCCGTATGTGGTTACATTTTTAGTTACAAATGGATAAATGAACACTGAGGATTCTAAATGTGTATGTTGGTGATAACAAGCCATTAATAAAATAGGCTTTTGCGATTTAAAATAGGATAAAGCTCTATTGGAGAAAAGTAACAGAGATAGAGGGATGTATGTGCACGCCTGCAGTGCTTTCACGTCATGCACTTTACCTTAGCGCATGCGCACGCACGTACGCACGCACGCACGCACACACAGTTCAGTGATTGTTGTATTCAGCCGAAGCCCTCCAGGACGTGTAATTTGGATGCTGCTGTGTAATGCGTGCTTTCAATTTGTTTATATGCTCCGTTCACACCGGCGTCTCGCCGGGCCTGGCTGCCCCCGTGACAATTAACCCTGCCGAAGCCGAACATGTGACGAGATCCAGGACTGACGGACGGACGCTCCCGCATATACCCCTACTGTGAGTGCATTGATTTTTGGGAGGTTAGCGCGGGCGGG
The DNA here is from genome assembly GCF_951216825.1 of Electrona antarctica. Taxonomy (NCBI): domain Eukaryota; kingdom Metazoa; phylum Chordata; class Actinopteri; order Myctophiformes; family Myctophidae; genus Electrona; species Electrona antarctica. The sequence continues at coordinate 43,530,519 of NC_136792.1, read as the reverse complement.
GCGCGCTGGCCATGGATCTCACATCAAACTAATGAGGCGCGTCGTGACAGCCTTTGCTCGGTGGTGTTGGGGTAAGTGCAGGACCCCGGCTCGTTGCGTGTTCCTTTCAAGTGAAAGCAACACATGCTCGCTGTCAGTCTCCCCCTCAATACGCACGCCGCTTCTGTATACGCGTCTCCATTAGATACTTGTTATGGACAGGTGGGTAGGTGTGTGCGTGTGCGTACATGTGGCGTGGGTGTGTGTGTGTGACGTGTGTGTGTGTGTGTGTGTGTGTGTGTGTGCGTACAGGCGCGTGTGTGTGTGTGTGTGTGTGTGTGTGTGTGTGTGTGTGTGTGTGTGTGTGTGTGTGTGTGTGAGAGTGAGTGTATTGGGGGGGGGGGGGGGGGGTGGGTGGGTCAGACTTCTCTGAAGTTGACTGATTAGCACTCACAATGTTTCTCTTTGAGTAACAAGCAGTTATATGGGTGTCATGCGGTGGCGTTTGACAGGATATGTTTTGGATGCAGGCATTACCCAATTGTGCTGAATATATTTTCCCAATGGAAATATCCTAAAAAAACAGGGTTGTCTTATATCGTCTTATAATCAGAGTCATCTTAAATTCGGCACAATATGGTATAATTGTGCTTTGGTGGGAGATTTGTAGTGGTGGGAATTATTGTTTGTTTCAGTGATTCGAGTCATTTCGTTCCTGTTCAGTTACACTCTCAGAGTTACAGAACCATAAGGGTCCATTTGGTTCCAAACTATCATTTAGCTGGGGACCCCCTGGAACTCCCTTAACCCATTTAGGCCTGACGTCGAAATAAAAAAAAAGTCTTCTGAAAGAATATATATTCAAAGAGTTGTGCCACATTTTTACGATTTTTCAAAAATAGCTAAAGTATAACATAATGCTTAGTTAAAACAACAAAAGGGGTTCCCGCCCAGAATGGGTTAAGGACCACTTTGAGAACCACTGGTTTAGTCCAATGAAAACAGAGAACGTCTCTCTTCAACCAGTCAAAATGTTGCACTTTGCAACTGACTGGACTGACTGGACGTCGCGTCACTAGGCTTTCCACACAGAGGAAAGTGAACGACTTGAACGACCAGTAACTTTTCAGGAAGTGACCGAGTTTGTTCCCGACCCGAACGAATCGTATCGAACAAATCGCTCGCTAACGTCACAACACTAGAGATGTTTCTGGTGCAGGGGCTGAGAAGGGAATGGATGAAACAGCATAGTTTGTTGAAATTCAATTAGCATTCCTCTTGAAGCAGTCCTTTAACACTCTGTGGTACGCAACATTTACAGAATCCGACCAGTCCTTTCCATGCACCCCTAACCTTCATGAAGTTGTTAATGCACTCATTTCATCCCGTTTGGACTACTGTAATGGGGACATTGGGGACATTGTTGAAATTCAATTAGCATTCCTCTTGAAGCAGTCCTTTAACACTCTGTGGTACGCAACATTTACAGAATCCGACCAGTCCTTTCCATGTACCCCTGACCTTCATAAAGTTGTTAATGCACTCATTTCTCCCCGTTTGGACTACTGTAATGCCCTCTATCTATTCAACACTCAGCAAAGGATCCACACACCGCTATACACACCAATAGTTGTAAAGGAAGGAGCTCGAGGTCGCACATTTCGGCAAACAATATGCCTTCTTCAGGGTATTCATACCATTGTTTGCCGAAACGTTAGTCTTTCAATAAAAAACGTTTGTTTTGCAAAGCTGTGCGACCTCTCTTTCCTTTACAGCACATTATCCACAGAATCTCAAAGTGCTTTATTGAGTGGCAACACAACAGTGGATATGAAAGTGCAGAACCTTGATACTTTCTAAAGAACAACGTCCCCATTTTATACTGTGTACTTAGCCTAAATGTCTTCAATGTTCTTGCTTATTGTTCTGCACCTTTATTATGTTTATTTTGTTTACTGTTGTTCCTGCTTTAGGTATAGGCAGAGAAACCTTGACGTTCCAACATGATGGAAGCATTATACGAGACACATTTCACCATCGACCCACTCTGGCACGTTAGCACGCACGCACGCGCGCGCGCGCACGCACGCACACGCACACACGCGCGCACGCACACACACACACACACACGCACGCACACACACACGCACACACTACAGTCTGGTGTCATATCGCATCCAATCAGCGACACTATGCATTGACACTTCTACCAGGAGGATAAGGTAATCTGTTCTAATACCTGAATCTAATTAGCTCTGAAATCTGAGGTTAATTAAGGAAAAGGGGGTTAAATTAAGTGATTGGGATTAAAACCGCCACCCCCCCCATTTCTGCCTGACTCCCTTGCTTGGTATCCTCAGAAGTATTTTGGCCACACTTTGGTATCTCTAAAAGGTGAAAGAAGTCGCCTGCAGCTATGACTGGCCTGCTTGCATGCATACATCCTGTTATATTTCCACAACTAGCTCTCATTTAGAGTGGACTCACTCGACCGTGCATGTACTGCACCTGAGAGTGTGTGTGTGTGTGTGTGTGTGTGTGTGTGTGTGTGTGTGTGTGTGTGTGTGTGTGTGTGTGTGTGTGTGTGTGTGTGTGTGTGTGTGTGTGTGAGCGAGAGAGAGAGAAAGCGAGAGATAGTGTCTACAAGCATGTGTGCCATGTTCATCGCTCATAAAGGTCATCACTGTGGCCAGTGATTAATATAGTCCTCCCGACAGTGCGTGTGCGCGTGCGTGCGTGCGTGCGTGCGTGCGTGTGCGTGTTTGAACCATGCTAATGAATGGCACAGCACAGACCAGAGAATTAGAACACCTGTCACACACTCCATCTGACAGACTAACGGTGCAAGACAATTACCATCGGGTTCCTTACAGGCAGACAGAGGCTAACCTTTCCCTCAAAAAAGGGAGACGAGAGCGCTAATGAATGCTTAATTGACACGTCAACTAAGGCCCATCATAAATCCGACATAGTGTTCCGACCACTCACTACAAATGAGCACTTTTGTCTCACCCTAATCGTATCTGCTTTCATCGCCAAGGACATGGAACTGTCAGCGATATGGCGCTTTGTGTTTCCCGCGGCAAAATCATCCCATGTGACATACAGTACTGTAGCGGTGTGAATAACAACATTTATCAACAAATTTTCCTTCATCTTCTGTACCACATAATTATTTATGACAGCTCCATGGCTGTTGCTTAAATAACCCTTGTATTGTACATAGATACTATAGACACTGACAGTGATAGCTCATGTTTTATTAGAATCTGGACCAGGGTTGTTTGCTCTTAAAGGACCACTTCACCACTTTTCAACTCCTCTTCCTATAATTGGTCCTCACTAATGTTCATGATAAAATACCACAATCTTTTTCTACTCAGTCTGTGTCTCATAGAAGGGCTGTGGGGCAGTTCAGAATAAAAAAAATCTGCCTAACGATGATGTCACTGGTGGACGTGTGTCTGAACTGCCCACAGCCCTCCTATGAGACACAGACTGAGTAGAAAAAAATGGTGGTGTTTTATCATGAACATTAGTGAGGACCAATTATATGAAGAGATGTTGAAAAGTGGTGAAGTGGTCCTTTAAGCCCTGGTACAGAGGCTCAGCGTTGTGCCTCACCCCCAGTCCTATTATGAAGCCACAATTAAGGCCAGGTGATGAGCTATGAGGCTGACTAATCTGGCTGACAAAACCGCCCTGAAACTGGGAGGTCGGGGTTCGATCCCTGGCCGGGTCATACCAAAGACCAATGCCTCCCTGCTTGGCACTCAGCATCAATGGGTTGGATTGGGGGGGTCAAATCAATATAATCGAATTATTCCCGAGCTCAGCACGGCTGCAGCTCATACCGCTCCTTGGCTGCGGCTCACCGCTCCAAGAGATGGGTCAAATGCGGAAAACAAATTTCATTGCAGTAAAACGTGTGTGACAAATCGTACGACTTTGACTTTAATCATTAGTTAGCTCTGATTGCAAAATTGTGCATGCGGGAACATTTTAGTTTTAGAATTTGCTGTGTGTCCTTCTGTCATTATCACACTTGTACTGTGTGACACACACTCACACACACAAAGAATAATCGCTTTGAACGGATCACTCTCTAACGTCACAACCACTAGAGATATGAGTGGGGCTGAGAAGGGCATATACGTATATACTGTATGAAACAGACAGTATTGTCCTGACTGTCTCCTGTATGGAGTGGCAACATACAAAGTGCAGAACCTTGATACTTTCCAAAGCACAAGGTATTCATTCTTTCTCTGCACAGTAAATGCAATGTTTGTTTTCGCTTATTGTTCCTCAAATATATGTTCTTTGTTGTTCCGGCTTTAGATAGGCAGAGAAACCTTGTTCCAACATAATGGAACCATTACGAGACATAATTCTGCATCCACCCACGCTCGCCCCCTTCACCTTGCGCCCGTACTAGTCCCGCCCCGCCCCAACACATCCACACATGCACGCAGGCATGCACACGCACACAGTCCTGCAAAGACACAGACTCCACACTATAGAGCGTCGCAGTCCCGCCCCCTGTCATGACGATGCCAGGCCCAGGAAATGAATCCCAATGCATTTTTCCCATAGACATTTCAAAAAGTATTTATTTAAAGACGGTTACGCCGCAGACAAAGCCAACTCCAGTCGTGACAAATCATGACAATAAACACAATATTTTGGACCAAACAAACAATTACAAAGAAGAAAAATAATAAAAGTGTTGTAACCTGCCGGTTTTTTCTACTTTCTAATTCTTTGTTTGGCCCAAAACATTGTGTTTATTGTCATGATTTGTCACGACAAGAGTTGGCTTTGCCCACAGCGTAACCGTCTGTAAATAAATACTTTCTGAAAAGTCTATGAGGAAAATGAACGGAGAATCATTTCCTGGGCCATGGTAGGGGGCGGGACTGCGACGCTCTATTGGGGACATTCTGTTAGTCAAAATACTTGTAAAAGAAGTAATAATCATCAAAGCCTTCAAGGCAGCGTAACAAGCCCACAGTGGGGCCCCGACGCGGGGCCAAAAGCAACTGTGTGTTGGCTGCGTCACAGTATAGTCACACCTCTGCTTCGCATTCACATTTAGTTTCCCTTATGGCCTCGGAACATCCCATCTCTATCTACCTCTCACTCACTCTATCACACACGCACAGATCTATCAAAATGAAGAGCCTGCCATGTTTCATTTACAAGATGTTGTCTCTCTAGCTGCAAATGAACTAGGTGTGGGTGGCAGAAGAGGCAGCTAGCAGATTGCTGGCCACGGAGTCCATTTCTTTTACAGGACAAAGGTGACAGTGATACCTCCCCACCATCACAAGGAATCTTGTCACCGTTGCCTGTGCTTGTGGCACCGGTCGCTGCCTTTCAACCCTGGTTAGTGTCAGCACGCAAAGACATGCCGACGACTGCTAACTAATGGCATTCATTATAGCATAGGGAATGATGAGCAGCTCTCCATGTACACTCATCTTGTCAAGAGTGTGCTTTAACCCATTGAGAACTGAGACCAGATTCTAGAAATGTATTCTAAATCATGACAGTTTTCTGAAAAACCTATGTTTCTATATGTCAGACTTGTGGTTCTCAAACTACTTCATGTCAAGGAGCCCCAGAATTATATCTAATTGGCCGCCAACCCCCATCTGAAAATATGTTGTTCCAGGGACCCCACAGAACCAAAGATATGAGTTAAAAGCATTTGCTGTGAAAGAGTATATTCAAATATTTGCACACTTTAAAAATAGCGGATCTACAAGCTCATAGCGCTGCACCGAGTGCCGCACTATGAGCTTGTAGATCTGCTATTTTTCAACAGCTAAAGTAAAAAAATAAAGGTTAAAAGTGGTTAAAAGCTACGTATAAGCTGACACAGATGCGTTCCAGGTTTTAATGCTTTAATGAGCTATATTGTTCGCCAGTGTAGACACCTTCAAAACGACCGGTGTTTTCTCTCGCCGTGTGACTATTTCTACCTCCATAATGGGAGGCACTCTCACATCTTCTCATCTTACTGTTGTTTTTCACAAACAGCAGTCGCCTGAGTCAGAAAGGATGTGACTTCAACTTCACATGCATTGCCATTCACATCTCTCCCTAGGAGGAGATACTGTATAGGCCTACATGCGGCTATATGCATTCATGTAGAGAGACTGAGAGTTTATTTATTTTGGTCATTAAAAACAATACAGTGCCTGCTTTGTGGTTTTTTTTTGCAAAATAAATATTGACCAAAAAGGTGTAGGCTGAAGCCTAAGCTTATTGTGCTTACCCTTCTAACAAATAAATGACTTTCATAGGTAAATAAATAATACAACAAAGCAAACAACAGAAGGGAAAAAAAACAAGAAAACAAAACAAAAACAAACAAACACAACATAAAACAAAAAACAAAGCAAAAACAAGAACAAAGACAGACAAAAACAAGAAAAAACAGTTAACAGGAACAAGACAAAAAAGAACAAAAACAACAACAAAAAACAACAAAAACACTATACTGTAGCTAATAATAAGTAGAAAGGTACAAAGCTAAAACAAACTATAATAAGCAGCAGGCTGTGGATATACGGACCAGCGCAGCGACTATACCATTGGACGCACGACACCTTTCTGCAGCCCTTTGAGGAGGCTTTGACTTATCTCTCTCTCTCTCGCCGTCTCCACTCCACTCCACTCAGAGCAATTGGGGGTCCTCTCATTACCAGGCAGGAGAGCTGCCTTTATCAAAAAAAAACATAACCCATTTTGGGTGGGAACCCCTTTTGGTGTTTTAAACATTGTTATAATTTAGCTATTGTAAAATAGCAGATCTACAAGCTCATAGCGCGCCACCGAGTGGCGCGCTATGAGCTTGTAGGTCTGCTATTTTTGAAAAATCGTGAAAATGTGCCTGAAATCGACTCAGAAAACTGTCAGGATTTAGAAGACATTTTTAAAATGTCGACGTCATGTAATGGGTTAAGGACTGCCCTCCTCACTGGAATGTCTCGACACATGGTGTTGATACAAAGATATAACCATGCTGAACCACCTCTCTCTCTCTCCCTCTCTGCCAGTACTCCAGGAACCAGTGAAATGGCCCAAGGCGGGTCATTTGTAACCGCTACCTCTCTCCCTCTTCCTTTATCCCGCTCCCCTACTTGTCCAGCCTGCGGGCCATCTTGTCATCAAGTGCGCATGGCTCAGGTGACAAATTGATTAATGGCATCAAGAGGCCAGGTGCTGATAGACGCTAGAGGGACAACGCAACAGCGTCACGGAGAACCTCCCTCTCTCTCTTGAAGGCCTGCCTGTATCAACTCTCACCTCCATGCAAGTAAAGCATGGTGCTTTGAAAGGTGGATGGCTGTGTGTGTGTGTGTGTGTGTGTGTGTGTGTGTGTGTGTGTGTGTGTGTGTGTGTGTGTGTGTGTGTGTGTGTGTGTGTGTGTGTGTGTGTGTGTGCGTGCATGTGTGGGGGGGGGGGGTCAGATTAACCCATTTTGACCTGGGAACGATTCTGCAAATGTCTTCTAAATCCTGACTGTTTTCTTGAAAAAGCTATGATTTTCTATGTCAGTCCTTCTCAAACACTTTCATGTCACTTTTCACGATTCTTCAAAAATAGCAGACCTACAAGCTCGTAGCGCGCCACTCGGTGCCGCGCTACGAGCTTGTAGATCTGCTATTTTCCAATAGCTAAAGCATAACATAATGCTAACACCAAAAGGGGTTCCCGCCCAAAATGCGTTAATAGGCATGCATTCAGCCTGCCTTCCTCTGCCCACCTCGTCACGCCCCTGGAGGCAGACCTGGAGTGCTGAGAGCAGGCTTGGCAGCTCCATTCCACCAGGGTGAGTCATTACCCACATCCCATGTGTTCTGTGCGGATAGGACAATGGGACATTTGCTCTGGGTATCATGCACAGATGTGGCGGATGTGTGCCAAACGGGACACATGAGCCTCAATGCATGCGTACTTTGGCTTGTACCTGCAGACTGGGCAAAAGTGACTGCATATATGCATATTTAAGACTTTCTGTCATCTATGCGTATGGCCGATCGGCCCAAAAAAAAAGAAAAGTAGTCATACAGATTGCATTGAATTGACTAAAGTTCCCCAATTAATTTAGCAAAACGCATGGTTACTTCATCTGTTTCAATGCAGAGTCAGTTAATTTGTTCGTGAAACAATTTCCCTGGCTTCCAATCTAAATAATTAGATTTGACTGGAGGGCACATGAGTATATGGCAGTCTGAGAGAATATATCTGGCTCTGTACAAATTATTAAATTATCACAATCACACAGACACTTTGTGATGCTCTGTTGGCGTTCAGGAGCAATATTATGGCAACGCCTGACCTTTACATGTGACCTAGCTAAATTGAGAAACACCAAGAATTACCCATGGTGTTTAGTTTAAACCATTCTGGGCGGGAACCCCTTTTGGTGTTAGCATTATGTTATGCTTTAGCTATTGAAAAATAGCAGATCTACAAGCTCATAGCGCGCCACCGAGTGGCACGCTACAAGCTTGTAGGTCTGACAGAAAACATAGGTTTTTCAGAAAACTGCCAGGATGTAGAAGACATTTTTAGAATCTGATCTCAGGTCAGAATGGGTTAATGTTGTGTATGCCCAAGCTAACGTTCAAGTGGCTGCACGCGGGGGGAGAAGCTATAACTCCACCGACTGATCTGTGGACCACAAAAAAGTCTTTGAAAGAGATTACCAGAGTAATCGTGTGCCAGAGGTTCAGCCTATGAGAATGAATGGATTACATGGAAGCAATTCCAAGCTCAATAACCGACCGAGGCTATCCGGGAGCCAAGACAGGCAGATTCTGATCTCGTACGGTTGCCCATACTGTACATCCTCCATCCGCCTTCTGCTGCAGTCTATAACCAATTCTGGGCGGGAACCCCTTTAGGTGTTAGCATTATGCTATGCTTTAGCTATTGAAAAATAGCAGATCTACAAGCTCATAGCGCGCCACCGAGTGGCGCGCTACGAGCTTGTAGGTCTGCTATTTTTTGGAAAATCGAAGAACGACTGACATAGAAACGTAGCTTTTTCAGAAAACTGTCAGGATGTAGAAGACATTTTTAGAATCTGATCTCAGGTCAAAATGGGATAAGCCCAGTGGCTCTCGCATGTCTGTAGAGACACACTGGTGTCCAGACATTCTTTTTGCAGTGTAACATTAACAATATAATTTTTATATAGGGAAGAAGTCTTTTTTTCTTCCCTATATGAGCACTTTGTGCACATTAATTTTAGACTTTAGATGTAGAAATGTTCCATGCTGTTTACATTGGAGTAACAGCAGAGACAAAATGTGCTATATTATATTACATTAAAGGAGAATTCCATACTAAAAGGCTTTTTACCTTTCTTTGTAGTTGTTACGTCCCCACCAAAGAGGTCCAGGTGTTATTTTGTGCAAAAGCTCCTTATTGGCTATTTCCCCTACCATAAGCCCTAAATGAATTGCATTGAAATAGCCAATAAGGAGTTTTTGCACAAAAAAACACCTGGACCTCTTTGGTGGGGACGTAACGACTACAAAGAAAGGTAAGAAAGGTAAAAAAGCCTTCTAGCATGGAATTCTCCTTTAACACAATTTATGCCAACTCGAGATATCTCGAGAAAAGCTATTAATCAAGGTGTTTATAATGAATGAAATTATAGATCATCTGCTATGTGTGGACAGCTGAAGTGTAAAATAGGGCTCCTGCCCTTCTCCCGGGCTTCTGCAGCAGTTTAAGCACCTCAGGTGTTCTTGCATACAGACTGCTGTCAAGGTCATGAGTTCACATGGATGTGCTGCATGTCCACAGCTACACATAATGCACTCTTTGGGACATTGTTTTAGGAATATCACTGTATTTATTGCAGTCACTGTGAATGCTGCAACAAGCCCATACCATCTCAGCCCCACATGCACATTGTGCATAGATAATATTTAAAAATAGATACATTGGCACACGCACGCACGCCCACACACTGCGTGTGTGTGTGCGTGTGTGTGTGTTGTGGCTAATCAGCTCTGCGTGACATCTGTATCAGCAGCTCACATCCAGTACACACACATGTGCACAGTTACAAACATGTGCATGCACACACGCATGCACGCAAACACACATAAAGATGGACAGGATCAGGGAGCTACTGGTGAGCTGATGAAGGCAAATACTGTATACACTACAGTGTATGTACAGTATATATATATAGTGTTTGTGCGTGCGTGCATGCGTGCATGCGTGCGTGTACGAGTGATGGTAAGCCTCTATCGACTATCTCGTACTCCCTTTACAGTACAGAACACGCGTACTGTGTAGTCTCATCTCATTAAGGAGCACGCACGCAGCCTTTCCCCCCCATTGCTCTTCCGTGTGACCGCCACGCTCATTAGGGGAGTATAATGTAAAATTACTTATTGACTCCGACCAACAGGGATGGTTATTTACAACCTCAGTAGTGGCTAATATTCCCTTTAGGCTCTGCAACAGCGGTCTGACAGGTTTATGCTTCAGATCAGCCAGTGCAGGGTTATTGCATCCAAAAAGACACCATTTGTTACCCTTTGATGGTGTTACCGTTTGCATAATGTTGTACAACCAGTATACTGTAGCAGTGACCAGGGACGTGCATGCAGAGAGTGTTGCAGATGCAGGGGCTGAAATTCCATAAAAGGGCACTTTTGGACTAAAATAGCAGATCTACAAGCTCTCAACGCGTCGCGCTGCGACGCGTTGTGAGCTTGTAGATCCGCTATTTTTGCAGTCAGGGGCTGAAATTCCGTAAGCGTTGAGACACGTTGAGATCTTGTAGATCTGCTACTTTCCCGGTGGGACCCCGCACTCGTTGGCCACTGGAGATGCGGCGATGACATGGATTTCTAAACAAATTATTTCAATGCAAATTGCTGCGTTCAAGATCAGGAGAGTTCAGGAAATATAAAGCAATTCTCGGGTATGGCATGGAAAGGAGAGGGAGGGCATTTGCATTTCTTTCACCATAGTAAATGCTGCTGCATTCATGGTCTGGAGAGGGCAGTTGTTTACAGACACGTAAAAGGGCAGGGGCTGAAGCCCCCTTTGACGTCTATGTGTGCACGTGCCTGGCAGTGACAGTAGTGGAATGTGTTTTTGCTTATTGGGGGGCTGGGCTATAGAGGGGATTCACTTTACTTACTTTACTTCGGGGCGGCGGTGGCGCAGGGGTAGAGTGGCTGGATGGTAACCGCAAGGTTGCCATGTTCGAACCCGGGCTCCCCCAGATCTGTCAAAGTGTCCTTGAGCAAGACACTGAACCCCAAATTGCTCCTGATGTGCTGGTTCGGTGCCTTGCATGGTTTCCGCCGCCATCGGTGTATGAATGGGTGAATTGATGCACAATCTATGTAAAGTGCCGTGGATAAAGGCGCTATATAAATGCACTATTTACCATTTTGATTTACACCTGTGTCTCTGACTGGATCGCTGAGTGATGAAGTAACCTCGCGTCACCAGACTTTCCACCTCGGAGGAAAGCCTGGTCTGTGTTTCTAAATCGCAGTGTGATCCGGTCCACGCGTGGTTTAGACCGGATGATAAAAACAAAAAAATTATATAATAATAATAAACTTGTATCTTTGTTTTGGTGCCTCCCCATAGACTTATGGTCCCCCGTGTTTGTTTTTAGTCTCGCCAGTCACTACGAGTTGGAATTAAATATGGGAGTGGAGGATAACTTACGTCATGTACAGTTGGAGGCCATCGATAGTCCTTTTCTTTTTGCTGAGTTTTGCGTGATCTGCGCAAAAGGACCCCTTTTGGTGTTTTAAACATTATTATAATTTAGCTATTGAAAAATAGCGGATCTACAAGCTCATACGAGCTTGTAGGTCTGCTATTTTTGAAAAATCGTGAAAATATTTATTTAGAAGGATTTTTAAAATTTTTGAGGTCAGGCCTAAATGGGTCAAATGATAAGGGACAATATCGGTGGCACCCAACTGTAGTTGTAGTCTGGTTTGTAGTCATCAGGCCGGAACTCCCAAACCGGAATCAGAATTACCACATTATACCAAACAAACTATTCCAAGAAGTACTTGAAGGAACTTGTCGGATTCATATGCCACATCAAGGCTTTTATTGGGTAGGCCCTAAAATCAGAGGTGGACAGAGTAGCCTACTCAACCCCAGTACTTGAGTAAGAGTACAAATACGACCTGTTCAGATTTACTCCACTACAAGTAAAAGTAGCTCAGTCAAAATGTTACTTGAGTAAGAGTAAAAAAGTACAGTATCTGCGTGCCGGTTGTGGTGCGCCGGTCTGTGCCAAATGTCAGGGCTGCATTTTTTACCCTGTCCAGCCCTGCACGCATACAAACACGCACGCACGCGCACGCACACGCACACGCACACGCACACACACACACACACACGTATTTAAGTATCAAAAGTATTATATAAAAATATTAAAGACCTTTTCGTGGTACAAAGAAACAAAACAGCCAGACATTCATCGTGTCTACTTCTTTACTTTCAGAATAATGGATCTTTCAAGTGTCTTTTCAGTTTTCAGTGGCTGCTGTCCATTACACCAAAGAAAGAATTCTCCTTCTAATCCATTAGAAGGCTAGTTCTCTCTTTAGAAAGGGGAAATACCTTTCCTTAATACGAACATGTAAGCACTTCACCATGCTAGTCTTCCTCCAATACTATTCTCACAAAGCCACTCACAGGGCCGCTCCATTCATTTTTGAAGGGATATTTTTCAGTATAAAAGTGGTGTTATTAGGGCTTGTTTGTTTGTGTGAGCCTCGACAGAGCATGGCGGTAGAGAGCTGTTTTTTGGGGGTTGCCCTAAAAAACCCGAAATGCCTCCCACTCCCAGGCTAGTGATGAAGTTAGTTGACCAGCTGGCTTAAAGGAGCATTCAGTGATTTGGGTGATTTGGAAAACCACCCAGTCCGCCCCGGTAACAAAATGTGCACATGCACGCTCTACAGTGGGGGGAAGTGCAACAGGCCAACAGCATGTGCACCAAGGCTCGATCATGATTGGAGGAAGGCCCCTCTCATCCTGATTGGATGACGGTTTTGCCACCCGCCACCAAAACTGAAACTAGGGTTTTTTTGACCCCAGGGGCTCACTGGGGACAGGGAAAAACTCCTTATATGGTCAGCACACTCTATAGTAGTGATGATTATCCAGAAAAAAAGAAAAAATAAGTGATATTTGAATTAAGTCAAATCACTGAATATACCTTTAACGACAACTAACAATCACATATCAATCGTCCCTCCTGGCTATGGGATGTAATCTATGCTAAGTATGATATAACTGACTCTTTGCATGTGATCTTGGGGCTGGTGCTACTTGGAATGTTGGTTGCAGTTATCCTCACCCTGTTGAGCATGTCTTTGAATCGGTCACGTTAAAAATGATCAGATGTCCACAAAGATGAGGATCAAAGAGAGACACCCTGCTGTCAATAGTACGGTTCTTTATCCAGTCTTAAGGAATGTGTCGACCGTGTTGGACAGGCATCTATGAAGATGTATGCAACTCTAGGCCTATATGCACTGTAACTGTATATATTCACTCATTATAAATTGAAACCATGGGGTGCGATCATTTCAGGGAAATGTGGATAATTGAAAGCGGTGGAAAAGTACCATACATCTCTGAAAGAGAAAGGAAATTATTTGGTGGGAAATAAGTTGAAAAGTGTGCGTGACAGGGGTTTACATTATACAAACACCCAAGGCTTATCCCTTCTGGATTTAAACCCATTAGAGAAAGAAAATGTCTGCCGTTTGTGCGTTCAAATAGAATACAGAATCCACCTAGGCCCTCATCCAAACCGCTCAAAACATGAAAAGGAGATATGAAATGCTCTACTTTTTTATTTATATATATTTTTAATACATTCATGCATACAGTATTGCACTCCGTGCCTTGTCAAATGGTCCTTTGGTACCCTTTGTGAATGTTTTATGAAAGAGGAGTATTCTGCAGAAAGGACAAGTGACTTGGTGGTGCTAATGAAATATCGGTTTCTGTGAATATATACCGCAACAGACTCATAAGGCAGAGTTCCGAAAACTTCAAACGTGACTAGAGTACTAAAAGCAACGCCATTTTAGAAAGGGGGTATACCTACAAGGAAGTGGGAATACTTTCAAACTTCTCTCCAAAGTCGATATTCGAGTCCTTAAACATATCTCTTTTTTAAACATATCTCATTTGTAAGAGGATACAGCAGTGTATGTACTCCCTACGCCGACTTAGATCGTTTGGTGCTAGCAGTCAGATCTTGTCTCTTTTCTATACGTCTGTAATTGTTCAAACTGTGATGTTGTACTGTAGCACGGCATGGTTTAACCAAGGGGGCAGGCAGACTTTCCAACGTTGAAGCTCTGGGTCCTAGTGGTAGGAGGAGGGACTACAGGCGGACCCGTGGATTCATGACCGGGAAACCCCGTGCAGCTGGGCTTTAACGTTGAGCGCTCGGTTGCCCTACGTCACTCAGGACCTCAAAGTTGAGGTCCGGGGAGGGACTTCCGGCAGTCTTCCGGGTGCTTCAAAACGCCACTGAGCAACTTCCACTGACATGAATAGCTGGGGGGGCGGAGCTTCGCGCCAGTTCAGTCTCTATTATATATATACTCTATGGGTTTAACAGCCCAATGGTATAAGAACAAACTGTATAGCCAAATTAAGATCTGCTTCTAAAATTGTTGGTAGGCCAGTCGTAACAGTGTTACGTTCCTTTAAAGAAGCCCAGACCAAGAGCATGCTCAGACTGGCAAAGAGCATCTCCTCTGACCCCTTACATGTTTTAAATGATGAATATCAACTGTTGCCCTCCATCCATGAGGCGGTTTAGAGTCCCTACATTTAAGAAAAACAGACTAAAGAACTCATTTGTACACCAGTCTGTCTTGCTTCTAAACCAAAATCGCTAAACCAGTGGATATGTTCTCGTTCCTGATTGTTTCCGTTTTTCTTTTGTCCTGTAATGTCTACCATTTTGTAATGTATGTCTATGTCTTGTCTGTTTCTTGAACGGTGACGTCATGGACGCAAAACAAATTTCAGTGTAAGCTGACAATAAAGTTGTATCGTATCGTATTAAAAAGTACCTCATGTCCTTCGGTTGCCACTTCCCTGTGGCAGTCAGCTTAGTGGGTAGCTGCCCAGACGCTATGGCCCAGAAACCATGAAGTGACATGCCATTCACAGCTCCACTAGTATACACTTTTTTTCCCGTATTCTTTCTTGACCATTTGACAAGTTCCAACCAGCCTACACAGACTCAACCTTCACACCTGGTCCGTGGTGCCATGCGGAGTGCACCTGCCACCACCTCCGTGAGTGAGACCAGCATTAGCCAGACATTAACCCAGCCCTCGCTCCCTTAATCCCTGGGCAGGGTGGAGGAGGAGGCACTGTGCAGCCAACTGTTGGGCATCTGGTCTGGCTGGGAGCAGCTGCAGAAATATCCCGACACAAAGTCAGAAAGTGAAAAAAGCTAAACCTTACATGCACGCACGCACGCAGGCGGGAAGGCAGGCAGGCAGGCAGGCAGGCAGGCACGCACGCACACACACACACACACTCACATGAACGGACACACAACCCTCCCCATCTTCTTAAAGCTTGCATGTATGCTTATGAGGAGACTGAGAGGTATAGTTGAACCCTGACAACCAGTGGACAAAACCTACAGTAGCATTTACCTCAGCAGCTGGGGGTTCACCACCAGCTACAATTACAACCATTAGCATGCTTAATTAACAGATTCACTGGCAGCTCATGCAAACCGAGTCACAGCTCTCTCTCTCTCTCTCTCTCTCTCTCTCACCACCAGGCTTCCAGAGCACCTACTCCCACACCACCACTTAGCAAGGGGAGTAATTTGTTGGAAAAAAAAATCACGCATGATGAACGTTTGTGAGGTCACCCTGGGACTCATTTGGTGCACAAAAGACTGGCAGGCAGTTGATGACACACGGTCAGAAAGAAAGGGCAAGTGTGTCAACCAAATATCTGTGTGAGAAAATGCAATCAAATAAATTGTCCTTTCCTATGGTTTGCTCGCCTGCTGGTGGCGAGGGACGCACGTTAGCAGTGCATGTCAGCTCTGGCATGCCTTGTGGTGCCTGGCAGTGCCAATTATATCCTCCTTCACAGAACACCTCTCCGTGGCATGTCGTCCACCGAGCTCGACGCTGCCTCCAGGGTCAGGCCGTCAGGAGACGTGGCGTTTTCAGTTTATTTCTTGTCACATACGGAATAACACGGTTCAAGTGGAAGCAGTGCAGCTAATTTAGAAACTGTTTTATGTCCCGTGGTGGTTACAAGTAACCGTGTGCTTACACTAATAAAGCCAGGAAGGTTGTGTTGTTGCAGGTAACGATAGTTGTTTTTTTGTGGTCACAGATGCCGGCCAGCCGCACAGTCACGCACACTCAGTGCCTACCGAGATAATGGCTTTTTAATGAACTCGGACGGACTCATTTGCACAGTGAGGGCACACCAATACAGAGGTGAGAAGAAGGTAATACAGCAGTTTCAATTACCGGCCCCTCCACCGCCACCCACAACATTTTTGTTTTGTGATGAAAACATGACCTTCCTTAGTTTCACCATTCATGTTTTTTACATTTAGTCACAACAATGTAAAATCAGTGCTTAAGCATTATTTCCTAACAATTCTATTCTAAATACACTGGTCGCTGCTACTGTAGATGTATGTCTATATGATGGTCTGTTTTCACAAATGTTCTGGTTTTATTAAATAGACACCAATAGACAGGGAGAAAGACGGTCTCTGACGACATGACTAATTTGTGTCCTCAAATAGAACATCCCAGAGTGAAGAAAAGCATTATGCTTTGTTTGGACAAGAGTGTGCAAGAAGCCACTAATGAAAGCCACAGCGTGATGGGTCAGCTTTGACAAAAGCAACAGAGATAGTTTGATTAATATGTGTAATCACTGCATACTAGATAAAACACAAGAAAACCCATTGAGAGCCTTGGAAGTGTTATGACTAACCTCTCACAGGGGAAATTATGCCATGGGAGCTTGCATGGGAGGAGGGCGGAAGAGGGAACGCGAACCATTGCTGGACTATGTACTGTACAGCAAACTACAAGGGAATAATAGGAACACAATCCTGTTTTCTCTCCTCACAATTATGTTGCACTACATTGCTATTGAAGGGATGAAAAAAACAATTAGATGTGGGCACTGGGCACTGGCACGCAGACCTCTGGAGAGAGGGCGTCTCTCTGTTAAAAATGTAGCTGGTTGCTTAGCTTATTAAGATGTCATCTATGCAAGCTCTGAAGGTTCACGGTAAAATACCCTTGTGGCACACACACACACACACACACGCACACACACACGCACGCACGTGTGTGCGCACGTGCACACGCATGCACACACAGGCGCACGGTCCTGTCACTGCTTTTTGCACTCGATGGCTCTTTAGTGGCGGTCATTGGTGCTGCCTAGAATGCTTTATAAACATAATGTGCTTTTTCAACTACCGGTAATTAGGCTAGAGGGAGGGTGGGGGGGGGGGGGGGCTCATGGTGGGGCTTTCTACCGACCACTAACCCCCCCACCGCCCACAACTCTCTCTCTCTCTCTCTCTGTCTCTGTCTCTCTGTTGGTGTCCTCAGATACATAAAACAAGTGTTCAGAGCAAACTTCGAAATGTCACTCAGAATATGTGCTTATTTATTAATTTTCCACCAAGTTCCAGACACTTGCTCGCTTGGCAACGTTTCAGAGATGAAATCACTTTCTCAGTGTGGTTAGAGGTCCTCTGAGGCTAGTGTCCTCGAAGCGTTTAAAAGCAACTTTATACTTTCCCCTTTTCTCTCTTCTTGTCTTTCTTCTTTTTTTCCCCTACATTTCAAAGCAACGCTGCAGAACGCAGCATTCGAGGAGCGGTGTGTGTGTCATTATTTGCTTTCATCCATGAATTTATTTTCCTTTCGCCTCTACATACAGCAGCTGGCTATGCAAATGTTTACTTTTACTTTATACTGTGTACATGACATTTATCTGCATGACCCGTTCGTATTATTAACGTGACGCGTTATGTACCAGAAAGCTAAGAAGATTTAATCGCATTATGTTCCAGGCGGAGGAGGTATAGTATAATGTTAACCCATTTTGACCTGAGATCAGATTCTAAAAATGTCTTCTACATCCTGACAGTTTTCTGAAAAAGCTATGTTTCTATGTCAGTCGTTCTTCAATTTTTCAAAAATAGCAGACCTACAAGCTTGTAGCGCGCCACCGAGTGGCGCGCTACAAGCTTGGAGGTCTGCTATTTTTCAATAGCTAAAGCATAACAATGCTAACACCAAAAGGGGTTCCCGCCCAAAATGGGTTAATGCAATTGTATTAGTCGTTGATTGGCTTGCTCATTTCTCCTTCACCCCCTGCCATCTATCCCTGCCTACGCCTTCCCCTTACACATGCATGTGCGCATGCACGCACACAGGCACACACAAACACACCCACACACACACACACACACACATGACACAACACACACGCCGTCTGCCTCCTCAGAGCAGCTGACCCCGAGGCCCGCAGAGCTGGCACGGGCTCTGGGGAAGAGGGATAATAGAATTTCTCCGGCGCTCCTTCCTGTTAATTACAACAGACCCTGACTCTAAACAAATATTTATGCACACCAGCTCCAATAATCTGCACGCATGCACCGCATACACACACACACGCACAGCCATGCCGTAGTCGTATATAAGACCCCGCTGGCTAACACAACAGCCTGACGCACAGCTAGTGAACGACACAGGGCACGACGATGATGACAACAGTAGCCTGTGTTGCCCATCGAGTTACAACTTGGCATGGTTTAGAGGTTTCACTCAGTGAATGTATACTGTAAACTCCTGTTTAACCCATTTTGGGCGGGAACCCCTTTTGGTGTTTTAAAGCATTATGTTATAATTTAGCTATTGAAAAATAGCAGATCTACAAGCTCATAGCGCGCCACCGAGTGGCGCGCTACGAGCTTGTAGGTCTGCTATTTTTTGAAAAATCGTGAAAATATTTATTTCAGAAAACTGAAATAAAACTAATAATAAAACTAAAAAAAAAAATGTTTTGAGGTCAGGCCTAAATGGGTTAATATAACCCTGAGTGTAGACATGGGACCTTTTGATTCCCTATAGTAAGTACAGTATGTACACTGCCAGAGATAAATGAACACACTCAGGATTTTACTGTGTAGGGGAGCTCAGGAGAGCTACGGGGTTTTATTCCTATACTGCATGTGTAGACCCATGCTAAAAAAGAATTGTAAAAAATAACATGTACAAGAGAAAATGAGACCAATACATAGGCTACGTACCCCAGTGCTTCTGGATCAGGGCCCGCTTGGAAATCTGCATTTCTAAGCATGTTTATTTTAAAGCTCATTCAGTCGATTGTGTTCCGGCTTGGATCGATATGTAGTATACTCTAAGTTCTTATTTATTGGTATCACTTTTTTAATATGTTATATTATCCTTACAAAATCGTCTTTGTTTTGCCAATTATTAGGGGGCGCAATTATTTGCAAGAGCCTTGCGGCCCACCAGTGGGCTCCTAGCCCACAGGGCGAAAACCAGTTGGCTAGCCAACATCTGTGCAAAGCAGTGTTGATTTTGTCGACTAATACTGATGAAAAATGTTCGTCGACTACCTTTTTTCACTGACGGAAAGCTATGGTGACTAAAAATAAGACTACATTTCATTGACAATTTCGCCGACAAATAAAAACTAGACTAAAATCTTAGGACGGGACTAGTGGAGAGAAGAGATTAATTTTACACTTGGTTGCATGCTGACAATATTTCCAGCAAGTGTAAAATCAGCCATTACGACGGCATCAAGGCCCGCCAAAATAAAAAATTTCAGTCGACTAAATCAACTGTAGATTTAGTCTTATGATATTTAGTCGACTAAAACTAGACTAACACTAAAACATTCCAGGTGACTAAAATGTGACTAAAACTAAATTAAAACTATTCAAAAGACTATGACTAAAACTACAATCTAATTTGGCTGTCAAGATCATCACTGGTGCCAAGTACTTGGGGTACACACCGTGGGGTATAGCATACACTCTGCCAAACAGGCCTAGGTGGGAGCTACAGTAGAATGCAATAACTCTCAGCTGGATGGCCAATTTGGGAAGCATTCAAAGTAGACCACTTGTTTGTTAAAGCGGATGAGCGCAGATATTTTCTCTTTATCCCCGACCAAACTCCCTCAGCCACTCCAACATGGGAGCAGTACTTTATTTCAGAGTCAATATTTTTGATAGGAGTGATTTTGCCAGAGAGGCTAGTAGTAGTAATTCTATTGGTTTTACAAGAAGAAAAACGTTGGCTGCGAACGTTTGGGGTTGTCGATGAGGTCACGCCGTGCACCGATCTAAATACACACAACAGCTTTGTGTGATACCCTATAATAAAGAAAACAGTCAAACAATAGCAGCTTCAATAAAACACGGGCAAGTCCCTGTTACCCCGGGGCTCCTCAGTGGATTTGCGGCACACACATGCACCAGATGGCTGTTCTGAAACCGTGGCTCTAAAATGTGCTGGGAATAGAGAGAAGAAAAAGATGAAAGGCAACAAAGCTCATGGTATAGATAGATAATATTGTACAGTACTGTCAGTACATCAGCGTTAGACGGTACCATGTAGCTCGACGCCCACCCCATTCTCTTCGCAGCGAGAGATGGGGTAATGAATGCGTCACTGATTTTCTTTTTTCATCTTCTTTTTCTCTCTCTCTCTCCGAATGAGTGACAAAAGGTCATATCTGCTACCGTCTGTGCTCAGCGAGCAGCGCTGCTGTACTGCACAGCTGTGGCGGCTGATATTAAGGAGGAATAATCAACGAGGAAGCCGGGGTCTTAACACCGCGCCGCCATGATGAGGCACAGTGATGATATCGGGTTTGGTGGGCGGGTGTACTTTATGAGGTTTTAAAAAAATAATTTTGGGGGGCCATCAGAAGCTGCATGAGGGAAAGAGAGGGCACACCATAAAAATCCTCAGTTGTTCATTTTGATTAATTCGCGATTTCGGGAGTGTTCCGTTTGTACACTCACACAGTTAACCCATTTTGGGGCGGGAACCCCTTTTGGTGTTTTTTTTTTTTTTTGTATGTTTTTTTTTGTGGCTTTCGCCTTTATTTTATATTTTCCATGGAGGGACAGACAGTAGGCTGACAGGAAATGGGGAGAGAGATGGGGGAAGACATGCAGCAAAGGCCGTCGGGATCGGGAGTCGAACCCACGGCACACTGCCAGACTGGATTACCAGCCAAGGTGCCCGGACCACTGAGCCACGGCCCAGGCCCCCTTTTGGTGTTTTAAACATTATGTTGTAATTTAGCTATTGAAAAAATAGCAGATCTACAAGCTCATAGCGCGCCACCGAGTGGCGCGCTACGAGCTTGTAGGTCTGCTATTTTTGAAAAATGGTGAAAATATTTATTTCAGAAAACTGGAGGATTTAGAAGATTCTTTTAAAATGTCGAGGTCAGGCCTAAATGGGTTAAACCAGCACAGAGGATTTTACACAGGCAGTTATTATAGGGGAAAATGGCATGGGGTCGGCTGGATATAGACGGTGGCAAAGCATTGAGAACAAAATACCACGCGCATGCAGAGCGTTAGTGATATTGAGTGAAAGTTCATCACGGCTCCCACATGGGCGCTGCATGTGACACAAAAAGCCAGGTCTGAGTCAGACGGGTCGGGGCAGGTTGAGGACCCTTTGGCGCTTCGGCGCTTTGGCATTTAGATGTTTGTCTGGCAGGCGGCGAGGTGGGTAGAGATCAACACGACACATGAGGAAGTTGAATCAGCTCACATGATGTGTTTGGCAAACATTTAGTTTTGACAGACTTCCCAGCGAGGATCAGTCAGGATCTGGACGAATTAGTGACGCCTCGATTGGGGCCAGATCAAGTCAAACAGATCTGGCCCAGAATATCACCTGATTTAAACCAACATAAATTCTGCCCACTAAAGACGGACGTCCCTGAATGAATCAGAGAGAGTCCGATTGAGGCCAGATCAACTTAACCCATTTTGACCTGAGATCAGATTCTAAAAATGTCTTCTACATCCTGACAGTTTTCTGACAAAGCTATGTTTCTATGTCAGTCGTTCTTCGAATTTTCAAAAATAGCAGACCTACAAGCTTGTAGATCTGCTATTCTTCAATAGCTAAAGCATAACATGATGCTAACACCAAAAGGGGTTCCCGCCCAAAATGGGCGGGAACCCCCCCCCACACACACACACACACACAAACACACACGCATTCTCCTTTTGCTCAGTGGGCCAGGCAACACACACACACGCATTCTCCTTTTGCTCTGTGGGCCAGGCAACAGCTGTGTTTGGTGCAAATGGAAGAGCAGTTAATGAACCAGACACATCGCTTGACAATTCACATCTGCTGCCACTCTCCAACCGCTGCCAGCACCCCGGCCCTGGCCTCCCAGAGTCCTGCGGCCAGCCCCCGCCACTGACCTCTGTGAGCCAGCCAGGCCCTGCGGCCAGCCAGGGCAGACACCTGGAAAATACAGCTGTGGCATGCGTGACCCCTACACTTGTACAGTACACACAAACAACAATATAACTACTAACTACATGGAAAGAGACCCAGACACTCACACCCACAGAACCTCTCACGAATGCACATTTGCAAACATGACGAGAGGAACGTGCGCGCTCGCACACACGCACGCACGCACGCACGCACGCACGCACGCACGCACGCACAGTTCACAACATATCTCTGAAGTCTGAACATAGACCTCAAATGACAAATAATATCCATATGTATTCATAATATACATTTAAATGTACATGTACGGTTCACCTGTCACACCCGGCTGGGTGCACTACAGCGTTCCCATTAGAAACAAACAGCAACAACAACCTGTTGAAAAGTTCTACAGCAATCTGCTTTGAGCCACCGCCCACGGCACAGTGCTGCATGTGTGTGTGCGTGCGTGCGTGCGTGCGTGCGTGCGTGCGTGCGTGCGTGCGTGCATGCGAGCGTGCACATGTTGTGTTTGACTGGAATTGAATCTGTATATGGGTGGCTTTGAACACAAGAGGCCCAGATGTCACTGCAGCAGTAGAGATTTGTTTTCCCCCCCTTCTCCTTTATGATATTTTTTGCCCGTGTCCTTATTGCTGGAGGAAGGTGAGACGCTGGGGCTCCAGACAGACGCTCTCCTCGGGCCTCTCCTCCAGCGTGCTGCCCTGCCACATCAAAGCCTGCCCCCCTCCCTCCGCAGCAGCAGCTATAGGCTAGCCCATTCTGACCTGAGATCAGATTCTAAAAATGTCTTCTACATCCTGACAGTTTTCTGAAAAAGCTATGTTTCTATGTCAGTGGTTCTTCGATTTTTCAAAAATAGCAGACCTACAAGTTCATAGCGCGCCACTCGGTGGCGCGCTATGAGCTTGTAGATCTGCTATTTTTCAATATCTAAAGCATAGCATAATGCTAACTTTGGTGTTAGCATTATGGGGGTTCCCGCCCAAAATGGGCTAGAGCCTGTCTGAGATGCACTGCCTCTGGTACAAACAGGCTTCCTCATTACAGCCAGGCCCCAGGTGGCTCAGAATAACGGAACGGAACGGACGGATGGGGGCCACCACATTTTGTCCTGGTGGACTTCATCACCGCACACTGTACAGTATACTTGTACAGTGTATACAGTAATAAAAACCCCAGCGGATTTTACTGTACGTCACGTGGTTCTCACACTTTTCAGGCCGCGTCCGCCCCCCCCCCCCCCCCCCCCCCCCCCCCCTCAGAATAATCATTTTTGAACCGTGGACCTCTGTCGAGGCATTACAATTAGTTGAAATATTGTGAACATATAGCAGATCTACATGTTCACGTACATGCAGATTGGCTATGTTCGCAATTTATCCCTGTTTCTTACATATTATTTTACAATGTTGCCAATGATTTATTTTGCCTTTTAGAGGTACAGTATATTAAAAAGTATTTAATTGTCACTTGGCGCTTGAGTTGTGCAGGTATCATGTATACACTTATACGCCATGTTGGTTTGTTTACTGTTGAGTGAGAAAACAATGTAGCACATTAACCCATTTTGGGCGGGAACCCTTTTTGGTGTTTTAAACATTATGTTATAATTTAGCTATTGAAAAATAGCAGATCTACAAGCTCATAGCGCGCCACCGAGTGGCGCGCTACGAGCTTGTAGGTCTGCTATTTTTGAAAAATCGTAAAAATGTGGCACAAATCTTTGAATATATATTCTTTCAAAGTGAATGTTTTTAACTCAGGTCTAAATGGGTTAAGCAACAATCATCTGGGGACCCCCCGCAAAAAAATAAAAAAATGTAGGGACCCCCCGTGGGGGAAAACCACTGATGATCATCTCACACACACACACACACACACACACACACACACACACACACACACACACACACACACACACACACACACACACACACACACACACACACACACACACACACACACACACACACACACACACACACACACACACACACACACACACACACACACACACACACACACACACACACACACACACACGAGACAGTGATGGCTCTGCACTTGGCTGAGCAGCGTGCCTCCCTACCTACTGGGCCATCTGGATTGACTGTGAGGATGCAGTTTAGTGGAACGGTTAAGCTTGCCCTCCTTACGTATCTCTGTCAACATGTTTGTCTTTTGGCTAGACGGAGAGAAGCAGACATAATGGGACACATGGTCTCTCTGCAGCATGGCGGATAATATGGAAAATGTAAAAAAGGAAAATACAGGAACAAAACAAACGTGTGCACTGCAATGCAATGCAAAACAAAAGAAAACACTTGCCCACACACCCACCCACCCACCCACATGCACATAATGCATGCAGCAGTGGCTCAGGGGTCCCATTTCGATCCGGGGCTCCCCCAGAGTTAGTGTCGAAGTGTCCTTGAGCAAGACACTGACTGACCCCTGATTGCTCCCGATGTGCAGGTTGGTGCCTTGCATGGTTTCCTCCCTCCGCCATCTAATCGGTGTACACATGTGTGTGTGAATTGCACAATCTATGTAAAGTGCTTTGGATAAAAGTGCTATATAAATGCACCATTTACCGTAGAGTTGGTTTACTTTACACCATCTGGTGTACCTCTGAGACGGTGCAGAGAGCAGGGATATACCGTTGTAAAGTGGTCTCCAGGGGGGGGCGGCCGGCTGCCCCGGTATGTAGCCTCATTTAACCCATTCTGACCTGGGAACAATTCTAAAAATGTCTTCTACATCCTGACAGTTTTCTGAAAAAGCTATGTTTCTATGTCAGTCGTTCTTTGATTTTTCAAAAATAGCAGACCTACACGCTCATAGCGCGCCACTCGGTGGCGCGCTACGAGCTTGTAGATCTGCTAGTTTTCAATAGCTAAAGCATAGCATAATGCTAACACCAAAAGGGGTTCCCGCCCAAAATGGGTTAATAACAAATGGCTCACCTGCTCAATATAAACGCACAAAAAAAGAAGATACTGTATGTCCCCTCTTTCTGTGCTGCATCTGTGCTCTTGTCTTGGCCCCCTCCCTCCCTCCCTTCATTCATTCTATCCCTCACCATACCCTCCAACTGTATCCCCACACAACCTCTGTAGCTATCCCGTCCTTTCTCTATAGGCCCTACTGTCAAATGTATAGCCTACCGTACAAGCAACATCTCAGACGCACGCACGCACGCACACACGCACGCACGCACGCACGCACGCACGCACGCACGCACGCACGCACGCACGCACGCACGCACTCTGATGTACAGTGTGTCTCTGCCTCTTTTCCCCTTCCTGTTTGCTCTCTCTCTCTCTCTCTCTCTCTCTCTCTCTGTCTCTCTCTCCATCTCTCCAAAAGCAAACATTTCGTGCACACGCTTTTACAAAGTGGGCCTTTAACTTGCCTCCGCACCGCAGCCCATCTCCCAATTTGCCCTCAGCCCTTAATGTGCAGAAAAATGGCTTGTCTTTTTTTTCTTTTTTTCCTGATTGCATTTGATAACAATTTTGTCAAGGGTCCTCTGGCAGCCGGCGCAGGAGCGGTCTCACCAGCAGCTGTGGCTAATTAGCCACCGTCGCTAGCTCTTTTGGCTCACCCCGCTATACCACATCCCACGGTCTGCTTCTAAGTATAAATTATTGGATTGTCAAAGATAAACGAGGGCTGGCAAATCACCGAGCACGAGAGAGATGGAGAGAGATGAGAAGAGAACTGTCGGCGCTGGAGACGAGAGCGAGGACAGGGTTTGCTTGCTGGGAAATTGCTCCAGTCCCCCATGATTCTCACCGTTTTCCCACAGCTCCGTCCTTGGCCCCTTGACAAAGAGAGAAGCCTCGCACATTCCCCGGCAACTCTTTCAATTACGACGGTTCAATTCCGTATCGACTGTGGTCAAATGGACTCAATTTGCCCTCACTCCTGCATCAGTGCGGCCTCATGACCCTGTAGCCTCTGCAGATAAGCCCGCCCACTCAAAAAATAAGTTGTTAACCCATGTAGGCCTGACGTCGAAAAAACATAAATAAACGTTCTCTCTGAAAGAATATATATTCAAAGATTTGTGCCGCATTTTCATGATTTTTCAAAAATATCAGACCTACAAGCTCGTAGCGCGCCACTCGGTGGCGCGCTATGAGCTTGTAGATCTGATATTTTTCAATAGCTAAAGTATAACGTAATGCTTAGTTAAAACACCAAAAGGGGTTCCCGTTCAGAATGGCTTAATGTGAGTCGCAGCCGCAGCGCTCTCTCCGAGGTGACCTTCAGTTAAAAGTTTACAAAACAAGCTTTGCAGCCCAAAGGACACACAGGCCAACAGTTTTATTTATATGCCATAAATTATATACGGGGTCTAGGATCAGGGCATTGATATACTGTAGTGTAACTAAAAAGCCTTACGCTGTATATATCTCTGCGCCGCAGAGTCGAACATGAAACAACAACACGGCCTGTGTGACAGCCCTATAAGAAATATACTGTGCGCTGCCAACAAGGTGCTGCTTGTAGTGGCTGACTGTATATAAAGGAAAGAATTTTTAAAAAAGCGCAGGTGAATTACTGCGATGAAAAAAGGTTGATGGACACACTAGGCAAACAGGGAGTGCACCGTAAAGTCCCTCAGACCTGTTAACCCGTTTAGGCCTGACCTCGAAATTAAAAAAAAAAATCTTCTAAATCCTCCAGTTTTCTGAAATAAATATTTTCACGATTTTTCAAAAAATAGCAGACCTACAAGCTCGTAGCGCGCCACTCGGTGGCGCGCTATGAGCTTGTAGATCTGCTATTTTTCAATAGCTAAATTATAACAAACACCAAAAGGGTTTCCCGCCCAAAATGGGTTAAAGGGTCACTGGGTTCCACTTGTACACTCTCAGGTTACAAATGTACACTCGGGATTTTACAGCGTGCGCCGCGCGGGAACGCCAGTCAAGGACGAGTGCAGAGTGATAACTGTAAACAATGTTTTGCTCCCCTCCCTCTTCCCATATCCCGCCAATTAGTGTAGCGCGTCCTCTGCTGAGGTTACGTACTGGGCGATGACCGTGTCATCGGGGGGGTGGAGGGGGGGGCTATGTTAATGGAGGTTTCACCAGGGTCACGCAGGCATGGGGGAGAGAGCGTGGTGGTGGTGCATGGTGGGAGTATAGGGGTCTCTATGGGGATGTGTGTTACGTCATGAGGATTAACCCCCTGATGTCTGGGGAGGAGTGCTGTATAGTTGCTGGCAGTTTGTTGTATCCTTCATTGTGCTATACCAGTGGTCCGGGAACCATCAGGCGGTCCCCAGCTAAATGATGGAAAGTTGGTAACCAAATGGACCCTTTAGAGATATTTAACTCTTGAGTGTACAATGAAACCAAATGGACCCGGAAATTGTGGAAAAACTCAAAGTATCCCGTAGTTTTGGGTCTGCGGGGCTAATTCTCATCAAATGGTGATCCGTGGCTCAAATATAGAGTAAATAATGGGCCTTGACATGAAAACGGTTGAAAACCACTGTGCTAATATATCTCTCCGCTGTAGCTGTGCTTGCATACCTCAGAGCCTCTAAAGAGGAGGGATGACGGCAAGGGGCCTGTACAGGCTTCCCTGTCCCTGAGGTAAACACAGACAGCTCTCCACAGTGTGACAGATTCAAAATAAAGCAATGGATGTTTCCCTGCAGGAGTTTCCGAGATGCTATACAATGCAGGATACAACGCATGTATTTATAGTTTGATTTCCAAATCTTGTTCTGCTCTTTTTTTTTTTTTTTTTTTTACTAAAAGCGGGAGTTGACGTGAGACCCGGAATGTTCTCCAGCTATGGGCATTGAATGAGACGGTCTCACATCGGTGGTCATTGGACAGTCCATTTAACCCATTTTGGACTGATTAAAAAAAAGGCTTCTAAATCCTAACATATTTCTGAAAAACCTATGTTTCTATGTCAGTGGTGCTCAACCTTTTTCATGTCAAGGACCCCCAGAATTATCTCTATTGGGCCACGGACCCCCATCTCAAAATATGTAGTTCCAGGGACCCCCCAGATATTTAGATTTTAGTTAAAAATGTTCGCTCTGAAATATATATTCAATGATTTGCGCCACATTTTAACGGCTTTTCAAAAATAGCAGACCTACAAGCTCGTAGCGCGCCACTCGGTGGCGCGCTATGAGCTTGTAGATCTGCTATTTTTCAATAGCTAAAATATAACATAATGTTTAAAACACCAAAAGGGGTTCCCGCCCAAAATGGCTTAAGGCAGGGAAATAAATCCTGCAGCCCCCTCTCCCCCCTTTCAGATAAATAAATCCCGCAGCCCCCTCTCCCCCCTTTCAGATAAATAAATCCTGCAGCCCCCTCTCCCCCCTTTCAGATAATGGCCGCCTTCAGAAGAAGGCTTGGTTCACAGCCACCGGAGAGCCGTTATTTGCTATAAGAAATGATTTCGCTGGCAATGTGTTAATCAAATATACGGCCCACGAGCAAAACTGGAGAAGCATGCAGTTGACGATTGTGGGGAAATTAATAACACCAGAAAAGAAGTATTAATCATTTAGAGTTCAATGTCATGCAATAAGCACAATGATCTGGCACCTGTGCACACTTTGTGGCAATTAGCCAATTTGCCTGTAAATGTGTTCAGTGATCTGCAGGTGTTGCTTGTGTTCCGATGCTATTCGGAACACAAGCAACACCTGCTGATCAACGTCAACCAAACCAAAACTAAAGTAAAAAACAAAATGTATTCAGGCTGAATTACGGTAACCCAGTGAGTTACAGACATGGCTATATCCTGAAGCTACACACCCTGAAGTGTGGGTCTGTAGCCAACTTAAAGGGACATTTCACCCTTTTTGTTTAGAAGATTTAGAACACTTTCCTGGGGGTCTTTGTGTGTGTAATATGTGGTTTGAGATATTTTAGATTGTAGCAGTGAGCCCAGTGTCTCTGATGTCATGGACACTGGGCTCACTTACTTCCTGGACTACATCCCCCCTCCCCCTATCCACAAGGAG
This sequence comes from Electrona antarctica, assembly GCF_951216825.1. Lineage (NCBI taxonomy): Eukaryota > Metazoa > Chordata > Actinopteri > Myctophiformes > Myctophidae > Electrona > Electrona antarctica. Next base: position 43,500,915 of record NC_136792.1, on the reverse strand, counting down.
GAGCAGTGCACCAAAGCATTATGGGAATTGTAGTCCAGGAAGTAAGTGAGCCCAGTGTCCATGACATCAGAGACACTGGGCTCACTGCTACAATCTAAAATATCTCAAACCACATATTACACACACAAAGACCCCCAGGAAAGTGTTCTAAATCTTCTAAACGTCATTAACATATATTTGTATGCAAAAAGGGTGAAATGTCCCTTTAATGCAGCCCTGTTTAAATGGCCAAGCTTTTCCCATACTGTGCATTTACTGTAGGCCTATCTACGGCATATCCTTTTGGACTGGTTGTGTAATTATTGTAATAGATGGTAAACTAAAAATACAGTATGTCATCTTATTCTTTTGCTTCTCGAAGGAATAACGACACGTTTCAGCATATATCAAACTTGCTATTCACAGACATATAGATATAATACCTTTAGTATACCGTCTCTGTCGGGTGGAAACCATAATATGTCACAGTTATACTTCTCAGGATTCAAATTCAAAATGAGCAAAAGTAGCAGATCTACATGCTCAAGCTTGTGGATCTGCTATAATTTTGATGCTTTTGTGTGACACTCTTGTGTGATCAAGTAGGCCGTATGTTAATGTACAACAAAACGCAAAAAATAATAATAATAATAATAATTGGAGATAAAAAGTTTCTGCCCGACGCAAATGAT
>NC_136792.1:43456651-43500044 GCF_951216825.1 Electrona antarctica | reverse complement strand
GCCACGCAGCGTTATTCACGGTAAATAATGCTCTTAGTCACACTCAATATTGTGAGTGCTGGCAACTCATTGGCCCGATCACCTGCTTTAAACAAGGGAGGACTTTAGGCAGTTAATAAGAGCCATTATCTCCCCGCGGAGCATTAGGCTGCTTTACAGGTTGAAGGTCAGTGCACCACTAAAAAGCCTTTGCGATCACAGGGGACTGGCTCTCCCCTAATCAGTTGGGTGTATTCTAATCCCATAATGACAACAACGCGCAAAGTATGCAAGGAGGCTGCAATGCTCTCTAACTCCCCCCCCCACCCCCCCGCCACCCCCGTAAAACCCTTTCCCTTTTATATGACATGCCAGACACTCCTCAAGTTAGAGAGAGAGAGAGAGAGAGAGTTATTGAGGCATGGGTGCGGCGGTTTGAAGGGGGGGGGGTCTTCTTCAGCACTATCTCCAGCCTTCCTCCACCACAAGGTGGAAAAACGCCCTCCCTGGATGAGCCTTGACAGACTGAATAATCAGACTTTGATCGTGTACTTAGTTAACACAGCTCAAAGTGAGCCCCCCCCCACGCTCTGGCTGTGCACCGTACAGCTCCCCTCAGTCCCCCTAGCAACGGCAAATAGTGTGCTAACGATCTCCAAACGACCGTAGGCACTTTCCCATGCCCTTCCACTGTCTTCAAGGACGCCACCCCCCGACACCACACAACACACGCGCGCGCGCGCACACTTACTACTAAAGCACACATACTACGCACATGCACGCATATGTTTAATACAAATGCATACATTCACACAATCTTGCACGCAAGTCCCCTCACCTTGACTCACTGACCCAAGCGATTGCGATGGGGAAAGGGGGGGGGGAGGCTGAGAAATAATTGAAAACCGTATCCCATGCATTATTCACCTTTGACTGTGATAATTTAAGTAGTGGCTAATTGATAACCTGCTGTAACCTGAAAGCAGAGCAAAGGTCAAGGTATGGCACCTCTCGGTGGACGCACGCGGAGCAGCGATGAGAGGTCACGGCCCCTTGCTGTGCCTTTTCTGAAGCGTGGCGCAGCATATGAGCTAACAGGGGTCCCCGGGGAGCCACAGCTTGAGTAATTTTGGGGCTAGACAGCAGCAGCCTTGTCTAAATATAAGCTCTCAAGCTGTGCAGGCTGGCACTGGTTTGGAAGTCTTGAGACAATGTTGAAATCCAGGTCAGGGTGAGCTAGCTAGCGGTCCTGTGAGTCTGTATGTGTAACAGTATTTAAACAGCAGAGCCAGATTGGGCCACTGTTGTTGTACAGTCTGTGTTGCGCTAGCCTCGGAAACCCAGACGTTTTTATTTCCAGGGAGAAAAAAAAAAGTCTGGGTCCGAGTCCACTTCAATTCGGCATAGAGTAGTGCAAACATCACTCACTCTCTGCTGATTTCTGATCGTCTGCACCTTTGTTAAATTGACACACACGCACACATATACACACACACACACTCCTCTCTCTCTCTGTTGCTCTTAAGTAATTAGTCTCATGTCGCGCAGCTGCGCATAGTTTCTCCCGGCGGATCCTGCCGGGAGCTGCCTATGCCATAAAAAGCATAGGTGGGTTCCAGGCTAGTGTTGCGCCTACAGTAGCCTGCCTAGGTGTGTGTAATCGCGAGTGTGCATGGATGGCAGAAGGAGTGTGAAGCCATCATTTCTTCCTAAAAGGTGATATCTAGCATACCTCTCCATGTAGGCTTTCATGCTGGCAAGTTCTTCATACATCCTGTTCTCAGTCAGACATACTGAACAGGTATTTTGAGAGTGGCCCCGTTGCGTTTAGAGAATTCCATGCAGTGTATATAGATTATTGTTGATATGTGTGCTACGGTGCTAGACACAAGTCTTCTGCCAATTATGCATTCACTCCTCTCTCTCTCTCCATTATCCCTCTCTCTGTATCTCATTCCCCCCCCCCCACTCTCTACATTTGAAAAGCGAGACAACGCAATTCAGCCTGATTAGCTCACAGCAAGCTGTCGCTCTTTGGCCCCACAGGAATGCTTTCACGTGAGACTCTGCTTTTAACATCTCGGAGGATGCATTTTCAATTACTAACCCTTAAATACCACACAAGTGCATTCTGAAGGAGTTGCAGGGATTTCCGTCATCTTAATTAGCCTGCGCCGCCACATTTGTTTTTTTTTATCTTCGCTTGAGTTAGGGAAATGTGACTTGCTACCTGTAGGTTATATCCTGAGATATGGCGTGATTTAATTGCATGCACAGCAGCAGGGCTCGCATTTCAGTTCTGGTGTCTGTACTTCTGAGAGCAATCAACAATGAGGATAAAAATACAAACTTCACATAGCCGCACCAGTCACAGGTTCATGCGTAGTGTGCACACATATGGACAGGTATGTTCTGTACATACATAACATGTATACATAGATGTGTCATGTGTCTTTTTCAATTTTTGAGGACTATTATAAATGCCTAGAGTGCTTCCAATTATTTATAGCCATATAGCTGCTTTTACTATAGCATGGTGTCTGAGAGGAGGATTCTCGTTCTCTCCTTGTCTTCCGTCTTTACCTTGCACCTCTGCAAAACTACAGCAATGAAGTGATTCTTCTCCAGCGCGGCCCCAGACATCCCTTGTAAACACGCGGAGAATGAAACGAGATTAATGTACACTTCAAGGGCAAGGAAAGAGGGCTTAATAATTGAAAATCCCCCACTCTCTGTCTCTTCCTCTCACATACTGCTTGAGCAACCGTGTCTTAAAAAAGAGCCTACCTATCACTTCCAATCGTTTTCACATTTTTCTTTTTTTTCTCCTCCAGTTCGTTTCTGCTCCTGGCGTGCAACAGCCGCCAGTGTTGAGACATTAGCTATACTTTCACGTAAGACCTCCCATGTCCCCTCAGGAGCAGTCTCTTAGCTCTATTCAAGGTAAAAATAAGAAAAAAAGGGCATGGGTTTGGTATTTGCAGTCTTATTTGATTTACCGATGAGACCCCCATAGATAGCATAGGGCTGGAGGAAGTCAAACTGCACTGAACACTCTGCTTAGCAGACGGCAGTGGAACCATCACGACTCCCTTGTGGGACTTGCGGGGGCTACTTGTCAGCTTGATGCACTTCCATGTTGCCATTCGCGCCTTCACCGAAGGGGCTATTCCTTCCCCGTGGTGGGCCTCGGGAGGGCTGTTCCTTTACACAGCGGAGGTGTGAGGATGAAAGGGGAGAATTCCTGTCCACCGTGGAGGTTTCGGTGGAATACAAATGAGTAGGCCAAAGGTCCTTCGACCACCAGCCGCCTCCTCCTCCTCGCCAACCACTACATACATGTATTGATTCACACATGCATGCAGTCACACGCCTATACACATGCAGCGCATATGTATGTACTGTGTACACGCACGCACGCACGCACACACGCGCACACAGACACACACACACACGCGCACACAGACAGACACAGACACAGACACAGACACAGACACACACACACACACACACACACACACACACACACACACACACACACATAAACGTGCACACACACAAACGCACGCACAGATATGCAACAACACAGAATAGATGGCGGTTTAAGTGTTATGTCTAAAAGAACTCTGAATAAACACAGAATCCTAAATGAATAAAAGGTGAGTTGTGGTATTATTATTCTATAGACTATGTCTAAATTAGCCAGGATCACTGACCGCTTCCGCTGGACTGTCGAACAGAAGGCTTTTATGTATTTGTACTGCGGTTTTATATTAGTGCTGCTTTGAGAGAGCTGTACCTTACAGTTTTGTGCTGACACATAATATTTCAGGCAGTGTCAGCTGGCTCCAGACAAAGCCATAAGGCATAAGGGATAGAAAATTGTAATATCAACTACGCATTATGGTGGTCGACAGACACACTGCGCCATACAGCATAATCTCCCGGTTGTTTAAATGTGTTTTTAATTTTTATATACTCATATAGTGGAGTTGATTTCAGATTTGTGGTGATTAGGCAGGACATGTACGTCACTGACAATCACCGACTGCCAGGAGCCATCAATCAGTTGGATCTAAGGTGACAGGGGGATACAGACAGAGTGCCTGATTGATACTATGTGTCACTGGAGTGTGAACAGAATTCGATTTAGGTGGTGACTGAGTGCCGTCGGGTGAGGAAGTCAATATGTTGCTTGCCAAACTATAATTAGCTGAATGGGGTCATTTGCATTGGGGCAAGGTAACACAGTTGTCAAGTTTCATAAGGGTGTCAAGTGTGAGGTAGAAGGGTTTGACATTGGTGACGTCCATTATCCATCTAACTATAACTTCACCACGTCTCTGTACGCCTGTAATCCACGTAACTCGAGAACTGTTAGCCCCTCCGACTTCAAATTCGACCCACGCTTTCCACACCCCCACAGGGAGTGCAGTGCCCAGTGTCGAGTCGGTCGGACCCACGGTTGTCCAGAACCGCCGCAAAATGTCTCTGCCCGGGGCTCTGGACAGGGCCCCTGCCCAGGGTCCATATATGGAGCTGGCCTGTTCTGACATCACAACACTACATATTCGGGCATGCCTGACACAGAACTCCATATATAGGAGGAATAAAGGGACACAGAGAGACAGATACAGAAATCTCCATATATGGGCATAAAAGGGACACAGACAGATGGGTGGAACGGGTACTCTGACACGGGTATTGCATAGCCGGGTGGGGCATGGATCTCCAACTTCCATCGTTACCGACGATCGGTGCTCTACAGCCGGACACCTGTCTAGTACAGAATAATGATAGAAACCCAAACATATTCTTCTTATATGTTCCTATATGGACTATTGTGCTGGACTGAACGGCGGGTAAAACCCTAAAGGTGTCATGGACAATTACAGTATATTGAAAATCGCATGGAATTATGCCACGTATTTTCTCATCCGTTGCGACAGCAATGAGTTATTAAGAGGGCCCTTTCATACCAAACCACCCATTGTCCAAAGGCAGAAGAAAGTCCTTGAGATAAGCCTTTCACAAGATGCAGCTATAGAGCCATTGTTATTCTCAGAACAATCCATTCATAAACCTCAATACATACATCGTTATCGTCGCTCTCACAACATATTGTGCTCTGGATTAAATGATTGCTTGAGCAAAAGATAGGGGGGAAAAAAGACAATGAACAATAAATTGGACGAAAGTGTCAGATCTGGCTAGCTTATTAGTATGAAATGGTGCTAGTTTGCTCCCACATTTACTGTATATTGTGAATATGTTTACTTCTGTAAAATATATCAAGGCTCTGTGGGGGGTGATTCTGACAGAGGCAGTATGTGATGATGAGCATGAGTGCTTTCAGAGTAATTGTGCATTCAGATTGATCATACAGTAGTTAGTTATAGATATGCTCATATAGCTACAAAATCTAATCTGAGCCGACTGGCTTTATCGTGCGATGCAGTGTATGCGCTTCTATTTTATTTTATTTTATTGTTTTTATCAGAGATCTCCATCATGTGGTCTTTCCTCATGCTCTTCGCCAAGTTCAACGTATGAATGGTTCTATGAATGCCTAAAATCATAAACACAGCGTGCGATTTCCGTGAAATTATGCACACACATTCCCACTAGGCAGAGGAAGAAATGCCACATCTGCCGGTTATAGCGCCACCATGAGGCCGATTTTGGTAAAACACAATTCTGTACATTACTCGTACATATTGTATCCATACATCATGCAAATCGGTATACACTATCTCCATAGTCATGAGATCAACATGCATCTGTCCACTTTCCCTAGGCCATATTCCATCCCGATTGGCTAAGATTGCCTTCCAAACTTTGCAGGATTGGTCCATTTTGAACAAAATGCCTCAAATCATTAACACAGCATGTGATTTCCGTGAAATGATGCACACACATTCCCACCAGGCAGAGGACAAAATGCAACTTAAATGTTTACACCTATAACTGCACGGATCTGTGTACAACGTTGTATGCGCACTACTACACACTATTGTCACGGTCTCAGACTTTGCTCTTCTAGCTGTTGCATTTCTATGTTCTTGTTCTAGTTGTTATGGTTCTATGTTCATGTCTTCCCCAGGTGTTTCTCATGTGTAATCAGCCCTCCTGTGTATATTAGTCTTGTTCCCCAGTCAGTCCTTGTCGGTTCATTGTTTGGTGTCACTCTGCTTTAGTTTTAGTCTGTATTTGTGATTTCTGTTCTGTTCACCTCCTGTTTTATTAAAATACCCAACCGTGGGTTTTCATCACTATACCTGCCTGGCTGTCCTGTATTTGGGTCCTCACCACCACCACCAGATCGTGACAACTATGAATACACTGTTACGTGTTATATATTTATTGCCCTGGTATACAACCACCAGATGACAGATTATTATTGAGTGGTGCAACCACTCCAAGGAACAGCAATGTCCGTTACCTATGTGACTACCGTGTTAACCCACCTATGTGACTATGAGTACCAGTAGGGGCAAAAGTGGCGCTGTTGTGCCAGAAACAGAGAGCGAGAGAGATAGTGCTGCACTGTTGCCTGCTAATGAGAGAGAGAGAGAGAGAGAGAGAGAGAGAGAGAGAGAGAGAGAGAGGAGGGTGGGGTGGGGAGAGTGGAGTTGCACCACTCAGTTCACACGGGTGTGATTTTTATTAAAAACATGTTCATATTACTCCTACATATTTTGTCCAAACATCACAAACGCCATTATCCTGGTGGGGTAGACTTCTAGTTTCAACTGCGGTGAAAAGCAGGACAATTAGGTAAATGTTGAACACTGGGACGTCTTTGTGTTTTAGAGACATTTGTGGGAAGTCTGGACGCCTGGTCACTTTGCTTCTTTCTTCTGATTGTTCCTGGTTGGCCACTCGAAAGCTTTGAGGCCTGTATAGTAGTTTTAATGTTATTGCTGTTGAAATGATTAATGGATTCATAAAGAATGAGAGAAAGGCGGATCATGTTTACGGGACGTGGCACACGCAGGAGTCCCTTGTGTTCATCTAACTGGGAGAGTAAAACGTACTATTTTTATACCCTGCCAGCATCAAATCAACACAGAGTACTTTACTGTGTATATGTTAGTCTACATGTGCACACGCATTACATACATTACGTGAATGAGAGCCTGTAACACTAACCTGTAGTACTTGCCCTAGCCTCGATGACCTTACAGGCATATGCAAAGGCTCAACTTATGTAATTTAGATAGCATTTTATGTAGACATATAGCACTCTATAGTGTATACGCATAGTTTCATTATATAGACTAGACTGGTACCGAGTTGGTAACGATGGAGATTGGAGATCCATGCCCCACCCGGCTATGCAATACCCGTTGTACCCCTGTCAGAGTACCCGTTCCACCCATCTGTCTGTGTCCCTTTTATGCCCATGTATGGAGATTTCTGTATCTGTTTCTCTGTGTCCCTTTATTCCTATATATGGAGTTCTGTGTCAGGCATGCCCAAATATGAAGTGTTGTGATGTCAGAACAGGCCAGCTCCATATATGGAGATATAGGGGTGATCAGGTCCAGAGCCCGGGCAGAGGCTTTTGTGCTGGTTCTGGACAATGGTGTATCCGACGGACTCGACACCGGGCACTGCACTGAGTGCTCTCCCTGTGGTGGTGTGGAACACGTGTGTCAAATTTGAAGTCGGTGGGACGTACGGTTTCCGAGTTACGTGAATTACAGACGTACACACATACTTACACACACGACGTACAGAGACACCTGGTGCATTTATAGATAACATATTGTACTGTTAGACGGATGTTAGGTTCTTAGCTTACGTATGATTCATCTTTATGTATTTGATGTATTACCATGTGTTGTTCTTGCATACTGTAAATCGCTCTGGATTAAGACCGTCTGCTAAATGCATCAGTAAATTGCATGCGCATGCACACGCACGCATGGGCAAACACGCACACACACACGCACACGCACACACACACACACACACACACACACACACAGTGTAAACATGTACACAGTGAGGCCCGCACATTACACATACACACATGCACACGGACTGGGATGGCATGCAATTATTTATTCAACGGCCGACAATGTGTTTATCTGAATGTTAATGTATGCATAATAACAGGCTCTGCAACGCCTGCAAGAATGTCAAGCCTGTTCGCCCGTCAATCAAACCTCAAAATAGAACAGGCAAATAGGCATGTGACAGATTGTGATACTGTCACACTAAATGACAGACAGACAGAGCTGCTGCTACATTCACCAAGCACACAGTAGGTAGGTACTCTCACAAAAAACATGCAGTAATCCTGATCTCTAAACTGCCCCACCCCCCCCCCCCCCCCCCCTGGCCAGCCGGGGCGCCTGATGGAGGGGGAAGGAACTGGTTGGAATAACGTGTTCCTTCCACGCGCTACGTCCAACCAGGGAAACTCCCCCCTGTCAGGTGAAAAGGAGCGACTTGGACACTCATGCATGAAGGAAGCATGAGTTCAAGTCCGTTGCTCTCCCCAGGTTGGCGGAGGGTGTGTAGTAGAGCCCAGGATCACATTAGATAATTGACACAGGGGTGAAAAATGGGTTACAAAATTACAAAATTATTTATATATACAAAAAAAAAAAAAGCACACAGAAGAGGGTGTATAGGGGGGGGGGGGGGGTATTGTATCTGGCTGAGTGGTGAGTGGACGGATGCTTATTGTTCCATTGGAGTATCTGAAGTGTGTGTGTGTGCGTGCGTGCGTGCGTGCGTGCGTGTGGAAAAGGAGGCACGTATGGAGGGTCATATGGCATGGGAGAACGTGGGAGAGTAAAGAACCAGAGATATAGGCAGCAAGGTGGGAAGGGAGGTGAAGAGGGAGCATGGGAAAGAGACAGGAGAGAGAGTGGGTTGGGGTAAAAGGAAGGTGCAAACAAGGCTACAAGAGAACAGACATAGAGCAAGACTATGGGTCTCAAAGTACTGCCAGTGGCCATACCACTCTTTACATCAGACAACATCAGACCAGTGAGCAACCGTCATTGCTATCCTCAGAGCCCTGCACTCCCGCTGAGCAGGTCAGTAACACTGTCTATGAAACCCGTGGCTGTGATGCATTAAAACATACAGTGCATTAATACTGCTTGTCAAGTACCCATAGCACGTACAGTAATTCTTGCTGGACACACACACACACACACACACACACACACACAGACAGACATTTTTGGAGGGATCAGTGTATTGCAATGTCATACTTGAAAAGTGAAAAACAATGCATTAAAACTATGCAAGAAGACACAATACTCTGGGAATTTCATTACTTTACTTAAAGGAGCATTCAGTGATTGGGTGATTTGGAAAAAAACCCGGTCCGCCCCGGTAACAAGATGTGCACATGCACACGCTCTACAGTGGGGGAAGTACAACAGACCAACAGCACGTGCACCAAGGCCCGCCCCACTCGATCATGATTGGAGGAAGGCCCCTCTCATCCTGATTGGATGAAGGCTTTGCCACCCAAAGCCCAAACCGAAACTAGGGTTTTTTGACCCCAGGGGCTCACTGGGGACAGGGAGGAACTCCTTATATGGTCAGCACACTCTATAGTAGGTAGGATTATCCAAAAAATAAGAAAAAATAAGTGATATTTTAATTAAGTGTAATCACTGAATATACCTTTAAAGCACACTATGGCCACTTATAAGGGCATGCAATCACACTATAATGCATTGTACAATTATTATAATACAACTATGATCATTATAATACACTATGATCCATGCAAAAACAATTGCGAGTGTCCTGCAATTATGAAAAATCATAGTTGATCTTATACATCATTACGATACTTTGTGTTGTGATTATGGTTATAAAGCGTTACAAATATATTGCTTATAACTATAATTATATAGTGTTTTTTTCTAGATTATAGACAGGTTGTCCCGATCCGGAAATCGGGCCGGATCACGTCATTTCCAAACGATCGTAATGGGATCCCTACGATCCCTCAATAGTATTTCCACATCATGATATTAGACTGGATATGGGGACCGCATGTAAATCCGCATTAGTTCGACATGCGGACGCATCTCGGACTAGCGCCTGCTCCCGTGCTTGCGGTTATGGTTAGGTTAGGGTTTGAGGTGGGTTGTCGTTTTTCGGACCAATGACTAGTCTAACTAACGTACTGCACCCACTGGATATTGTCTGTGATTTTGGAAATTGTGATATGGCATAAGTGTTCTATAAAAATATAAATATCGGATCTGGAAGAATCGGTATCGGCAGATACTCAAAATCTTAATGATCGTAATCGGATCGGGAGAAAAAGAAAACGTGATCGGGACATCCCTATAGACAGGGCCTTCATAGGAAGTGTTACCAGCAGGGACAAGAAAAAGTATCTTGCTCAAACCCATAGCCAACAAATGAAATGCCCATTATCAGTGGGAGGAGATGCATCACCACCAGTGTGTTTAATAAGCAACAAGCCTTTAGAAAGTTCTGGCTACGACAACCAAAGCGGTTTGAACTGAATTGACATTCTTAGAGCCCCATGAGGGCTAGCCTTCACAGGGCTAAAAACAGAAGCAGAGGGAGAGGGTAGACATCCACGGTGTGGTGCAGAAGATCCAGGACAAAAGAAGAAAAAAAAGCAGACAGATAAGCAATGGGCTTCCCACCTATTGATTACCCAGCGCTTCTCTGGAAGTTAGAAATAACCCATGTAGGCCTGACCTTGAAATTTAAAATAATTCTTCTAAATCCTCCAGTTTTCTGCTATTTCTTTCAAAAATAGCAGACCTACAAGCTCGTAGCGCGCCACTCGGTGGCGCGCTATGAGCTTGTAGATCTGCTATTTTTCAATAGCTAAATTATAACATAATATTTAAAACACCAAAAGGGTTCCCGCCCAAAATGGGATAAAAAAAAAAAAGAAGACAACGAATCAAGTAACGAAAGGGGAATCGTGGGTTGAATCCTTCTCAGGACCCGAGATAACACTGTTTTGTTTTGTTTTTAAAGGAAAAAAACAGCTTTCATTTTTGCCATTGTTTATTCAGTGCTGGACTTTGTTTGACCTTGTGAATGCTACAGGGAGTAATAACCCATGTTGGGCGGGAACGCCTTTTGGTGTTAGCATTATGTTATGCTTTAGCTATTGAAAAATAGCAGATCTACAAGCTCATAGCGCGCCACCGAGTGGCGCGCTACGAGCTTGTAGGTCTGCTATTTTTGAAAAATCGAAGAACCACTGACATAGAAACTTTTTCAGAAAACTGTCAGGATGTAGAAGACATTTTTAGAACCTGATTTCGGGTCAAAATGGGATAAAAGAGGGGAATGGGTACATCAATAGACAGCATGTCCAGCATTCATGAGTTGGCTCAAGAGTTAAGTCTTTCGGTGTTGTATATTTTGAGTAGCGGGAGAGACAACACTGCATACAAATACAACGGATGCACTGCATCACAATTCCAAACTTCCACAGTGTCTGTCCTCCTGTCGAAAAGCCTATACTACATGTGTGCGATATGCAAATGTGTCGACATGCTGATAAGGAAAAGAAAGGCAATGATGGCATTTCAACACCATCTGCAGGGTGATTATCCCATTTCGACTTGAGATCAGATTCTAAAAATGTCTTCTACATCCTGACAGTTTTCTGAAAAAGCTATGTTTCTATGTCAGTCAAAAATAGCAGACCTACAAGCTCGTAGCGCGCCACTCGGTGGCGCGCTATGAGCTTGTAGATCTGCTATTTTTCAATAGCTAAAGCATAACATAGTGCTAACACCAAAAGGGGTTCCCGCCCAAAATGGATTATACTGCTACTTAAATAAAGTAAAGTAAACACTGATAATCAGCTGAGAGCTCCCAATGCCTTTATCTGCTTTGCCTTATTGAAGGGTATAGAATCTGATTACTGTCTCCGGGACTGATTTACTTCAGATTAGCTCGACGGTGGCTACTTAAGGAGGGACTTTGCTCGATGGGGATATGGAGACAGATGAAGTTAGAACCACCAGTCTATACCCAAAGACTTAATTCAACATGCGCTACCCCCTTTTGGGATCATAAACTCCTCAGGATTAAAACTGTGGTGCTTGGATAATCAGCTTGCAACAGACAGATGCAGATAGACACAGCCAAGCGAGCCTGAATGTCAAGGCAGACAAAGACTGGCACATTCAGAGCGATACTTCCAAGATAATTTGCTGCTGGTCAACACGTCGTGTGCAGAACTATTTCAGTTTGCCAGTGCAATTTCCAAGCTGCATTCCAAATCAACTATAAATTCACTTTAGCCTACCTATAAACACTTTAGCCTCGGTGGAATCCATTTGAAAACCAGGACCTGCGTCACACGAGGTGCCAATATTCCATTCCACAGACAACCACCATGGTACACTTTGGGAATTTTAAATTGCATATGGCCTTGCAATTTTAATTGTGTCATAGCATCCCAGCTTTGTTTCCACAACAGCAACTTTGAAAATGGCGGCAGAACTTATTTACAACCTGGAGACAGACAAAAAAAGTGGTATACTGCATCTTTGTTCCTATAGTACCACCCATAAGGGGTTGCACTAAGGAGGAAAACAAGGGCACACTCAACTCAACTCAACAGCAACTCAACTCAACTCAAACTTGAATAAAGTTTCAGTTGACCCTGATGAAGGCCCATGCCGGCCGAAACGCGTTGGTCGTGTTTTTAACCCTTGTTTTTAATATTTAATTAATTGATGAAATAAAGATTTTTTCTACTTCTACTGGACAGAGCTGCCTTGGACCCTCTTTTAAGTTTGCCACCTTATATCTCCTTCCACAGTGACATTGACTCAAGGTATAGAACTTTTTAAGAACTCTTGTGCTTTGCTATATGAAACCCTCTCCAAAGAGCACCTGTCTACAGTTCTCTCTACATATAAAGGACCCACGTAGCGCTTCTTCTTTTCTTTTTTCTTTTTAAGTTTGAGTTGAGTTGAGTTGAGTTGAGAGAGTATCCAACTTCACCAACGAGTGGCACTCTCATCAGTGTTCATTTAACTCTGAAAGTGTACAGATGGAACCACTTGGACCATTTATGTAATAGCAAATTCTACAGTAATGTATCATGCAACCGTCACTCTCAAGGCACAACATTTTATTTTCTCCTGTGCTTCATGGCTTTGAAGTGAATTCTGCTGTCCACTTGATGTCAAATGTGTTTAAAGTTAAGATGCGAGAGCCTCCTCTCTCCGCGGCTCTACTGGAGACAAGCTGTCCGCCTCTTTAGCCACGGTGCGCTGCCATCACTCTTCACAGCATGAAGAGTAGAGGTTGTCCATCATTCTTTACCTTGTCTCATATCTCATACACGTTTCTCCCACACCTCCAGCTAAGCTGTATAATCAAATTATGAAAAACCAAACCAAAAATAGTATGAGGAGGAGCTGCTATTACGTGGATGATTCTGACTGCTGTCTTCAGTGGTTCTCTCAACATTTTTCTGAACCGCAGAACCGGGGTACACTTGTACATCTTGAAAGTGTTTGCGGCCAACCAATCTGTCCAGGGACCAATTAGCCATTGGGCCAGTGGGGCAGGGGCCCTTGGCTCTCAGGGGCCCTTCGGGGAAATTGGACCATGCGGTACTAGGTTTGACGCCCTGAAAAGGGCGTGTGGGGCCCTTCATTGGCCGTTGATTTTGTTAAATGTAGGTCAAAAAGATGATAAAAACACGAAAATGTCGTTCACACGCGCGCTATGGGGGCCCTGCAAGAATTACCGGCCCAGGGGCCCTGGTGGGGGTTAATCCGTCCCTGAATCTGTCTTAGCCGTGTTTCGGCTGCCGTGTTAAGTGGCCGGATGGGTGGAGCATGAATTCACTTCCATGGGCATGGCATTTTCAAAGCATGTTTAATTTAATGACCAATCAATCAATCAATCAATTGTGTTCTGGCTTGGATAAATGGAACTAAAGTAGTATACAAGGGCTCAAACGTATGCCATGCCATACCCACAAGCATTTAACTATTATCCATGAATTACGCATTTAAAGATTCCACTATGCGTAAATGGTATCTTGCGGCCATTATACCCACTATACATTATGCCGACATCTTTATTTTCGGGTGTAGATGTGTTGATGCACTTTCCCTATAATTGCTATCTTATGCACACAGGTTTAGGACAATGTAAACTGGAAAGTGCCTCTTCAAACCACCCACAATGTGAATCTGTTTGATTATTAAAGAATGGCTCCTGGGTTGGAGCTGCCTTGACACACAATTGCAGAACATTCACAGCTCAGAGGTCTTGTTCTGTCTTAATTCTCCACAAATCTCTGTGATTGTAATTTTCCTATAATCAGCACAGTGCCGATTCCTTGTGCCCATTGTGTTTAATTGTCTAGTAAAATAAGTTATTTGATTTGTGCCACAAGGTGCATTGTGCACGATTCGCTCTTTCAGTTTCATCTCCCCATTGCTCAGCAAATATTTAAATAATCTAAAATTCCCCATAATCACTAACACGTAGCTGGTACTTGTGTCAACCAAATGAGGTTTTACTTAAAGGCAATTAAAAGCTCGAAGTAAGGAAGCAACGGGGGTGTCATTTCCAATGTTCCAATTTCGCCTCAGTTCAGTGCAAGTCTGGTTAATTAATCCGATTTCCTTAACTTTCCTTTTCACTTGATACCGTTTCGTAGAGAGGCAAAACACTCACGATCTATATTCCAAATGAAAGCCCGAACTTCATACATTACACAGCACTTTGAATTTTTTTTAAAGAAAAAAAGAAAAACGGCAAGGGGGGGCAGGGGGGGGTAGGAGCAGCACAAGTGAGGCTGTGTTGGTCGTGGAGTGCATGACAGACACAAGGAGGAGCAACTGGACACAAAACAACCCTCTGTAAAAATGTATTCCAAGCCCAGCAACGCTTGGCTCTTCCATGGGCCATAAGGCAAGATATCACTGGGCATAATGCGTAATGGATAATGGATCTCTCAAAGGCAATGGCATGTGGCACAGTGATTAGATTAAATTATTGTAACGCCCAAACCACACCTATGCATAATGTAACGGGTAGCGGAGGTGTTTTAAGGATTTAGGCTGTGGCACAAGATAGCCAATGTTACGGGGGCACGCCTTTTACACAATGCTAAACCCCCAAATTAAGTGCCCCTGACGCAAGATAGGCCCCCAAGTCCCCATGTATTCACCATTTCAAGGTTTAAAAGAAAGAAAGCGCCATGATATTATTTTCAAAGCGTTTTTATTTTACATTAGTGTTATTATAATATAACACTAATATAAAAAGGGAAACATTATTGGTAAAACACTACAATTTGAATGCTAACTAGTTATATTATCGTTAGTGTTTTTTCGCCAATTATTTGCCACTTGGAATATCCTGAATCAGTGGTTTATCCCATTTTGGGGCGGGAACCCCTTTTGGTGTAAGCATTATGTTATGCTTTAGCTATTGACAAATAGCAGATCTACAAGCTCATAGCGCGCCACCGAGTGGCGCGCTACGAGCTTGTAGGTCTGCTATTTTTGAAAAATCGAAGAACCACTGACATAGAAACATAGCTTTTTCAGAAAACTGTCAGGATGTAGAAGACATTTTTAGAATCTGATCTCAGGTAAAAATGGGTTATAGCAACAAAGGGCCACAACGGTCAGTGGTCTCTCAGTGCGGGTGCTCGCTGGGCCAGCTGCAGTCTTTTAGCAGCAAAGGGCCACAGCGGTCAGTGGTCTCTCAGTGTGGGTGCTGGCTGGGCCAGCTGCAGTCTTTTAGCAGCAAAGGGCCACAGCGGTCAGTGGTCTCTCAGTGCGGGTGCTGGCTGGGCCAGCTGCAGTCTTTTAGCAGCAAAGGGCCACAGCGGTCAGTGGTCTCTCAGTGCGGGTGCTGGCTGGGCCAGCTGCAGTCTTTTAGCAGCAAAGGGCCACAGCGGTCAGTGGTCTCTCAGTGCGGGTGCTGGCTGGGCCAGCTGCAGTCTTTTAGCAGCAAAGGGCCACAGCGGTCAGTGGTCTCTCAGTGCGGTCTTTTAGCAGCAAGGCAAGGACACAGGGAGCATTAAGGCAGGGAGCTCAGTGAGTGTAAATCTTTAAACAGAGGTGTCACCTGCACAGATTTAAGAGAATTAATGTCGTGGGCTGGAGGGAGAGAGGACGGCGTGTCAGGCTGCCGTTTGGAGGGAGAGAGTCTGAACGGGGGTTAACCAAGCAGAAACGCCTTACAATAATCGATTCTTAATTTCATGCTGAGTGCCCCAGATTAATCTGTGGAAGATGGGGAGGGTGAATTATTCTTTTCCTTTCTTTCTTTCTCTCTTTCTTTCTTTCTTTCTTTCTTTCCTTTTTTTGGGGGGAGGGGGGCAGATTAAAGATGGCGAGACACAGACAGTGTAAAAGTCATGCTCATGTCCATGCTCACACTGTGATGTCAGAGCAAAATGGCCACTGTGCGATTGCAAATGTGTTGGCTACTCAAGTGTTGCCCCATGATGGGGGCAAACATGAATCGGCGCTGTGATCAGTAACCTTTGGCAATTTGGCCAAATGTTTCTCATCTGATCCCATAGACTGGCAGGACAATTGGGGGTGGAGGAATGAATAACAACCCACCACTAAATGGCCTCTGATCACATGGCACTGAATCCCCGACTGCAGAGTAGAACTGTAGTTGTACTGGTAGTTACTGTAGTTGTACGCGTAGGGCCGATTCATACTCCTATTTTAGAGCCGAATAAAAGTCAGTTCGGCTCTGTAGAGCCTACAATGTGACGTCATTTGAGGTTCGGCACTACAGCGCCGAAACAGCGGTAAAATAGGAGTATGAATCGGCCCTTAGATGTGAATGTGTCTAACTGTCAAAGTATATTTTGTGCTCAGCGAACATAACCTGGATACATTTGTATATATACACAAATAGGTATACACACTGTCTACCATATATATTCAATGACAATCTACGTGCAGGGATAAACAAAGCTGTTAACCTTGCCAACTTGTTGCAAAGCCCGAAGGCAGAGAGATGCAGAGCTCTGCTTTCAGTAATGTAAGAGGGACTAGTAATGTACAAATGCCACTTATTGAAGAGGAATAAAAGCACTCACATTGACATCCCTTGACATCCACGGTGTGCCGGACGCACACGCACGCACGCAGGCACGTACCCGTGCATTTTACAATGCAGGGGCAGAACAGTTAGCATTGAAATGAAGACTTATACTGTAATACAATGTGGATTCAGGGCTGGTAGAGATTTGATTACTTTTCCTCACATACTCAACTAAAGAGTAAAGAGGTTTTCTTGGCATGAAATCAGCAAAATACCTCAGTAAACAAGCACATTTCACCCCCAATTAGCCTACAATATTAGTTGCAGTGTTAACAGCGCGTTGGAGAGAGTGAAACTGTTAAACATCTCATGGTGGGGAGTGTAATCAGATTCCCCTTCTGTGTGACCTTGACCAGAGGCATGTCCGCACGCGCACACACACACATGCAAGCACGCACGCACGCACACTCGCTACACTCTCTCTCTCTCTCTCTCTTGTGCACAGATGCACACACACACACCCCCACACACACACAAACACACTCCATTTTGAAATACTTGAGAATAATATAGTGGATGCCACCGCTCTCAATAGGCACACAGACTAATCAGTGGGCCCAATCTAGTGAAAACAATCGCTTAGTTAATTGCATGCATGCAGTTTAGTATGAGAATCGCTCTCTCTCTCTCTCACACACGCATATGCGCGCACACACGCGCACACACACACACGCACGCACGCACGCACGCACGCACGCACGCACACACACACAGATAGAGAGAGAAATAGAGCTCAGAGGAACATCTTATTTATTTAAAGTCATTTCTCTTATCACTTAGCGTTTTGTAAACAGCCAACGGGGAGGTAATACAATCTCCTGTGCTGCTCGCTCAAGTCTGGACAAAAAAACGAGAGAGGCATAATATTACCCAATATCAATCCATCATTCACGCCATAGCAACCCAGCTCACTCACACATACCGCCCTTACGTTATCCTATACATTTTCACAACGCAGTACATTTACTCGTGACAGACGCAGTACAGTGCATGCTGTTGTACTGTACGTAGGCGTTTTTCATGTCGTACAGTGATTTAGACGGTGAACGCGCGTCGAGTGAGATCTGCCAATGATTGATTTTGCGCGCCGAGCTTGTGTAATTGAATAATAACCAATTGTAATCAGTGATCACTGGGTTGACTGGTGGTGGTGTGTGTGTGTGTGTGTGTGTGTGTGTGTGTGTGTGTGTGTGTGTGTGTGTGTGTGTGTGTGTGTGTGTGTGTGGGGGGGGGGGGGGTTACCAACGTCAAGGAGGTACCCACCATGCTGGGGGCTTCCCTGCCTCTAAGGGCGGCACTCATGCTTCCGACAGAAACCAAATGAATTATCGGGCTCAGACGAGGTGAATTAATAAGGCGTACATCAACGCCCTGGGAGGGAGACTCAGGCTGCATGTGTGTATGTTCCACAGAGACTCACACACACACACACACACTGCATGTGTGTACGTTCCACAGAGACTCACACACACACACACACACACTGCATGTGTGTACGTTCCACAGAGACTCACACACACACACACACACACTGCATGTGTGTACGTTCCACAGAGACTCACACACACATCATGTGTGTACTGTACGTTCCACGGAGACGCAGCAGCATAGGCTTTTAAACACCACTCTGTGTTTGTTTCATGGTCAATAATTGGGTTGCGTGTAAAGCACTCAGTCATTTCTCTTTCAACTGTGAATGCAAAGGCTGATGCTTGTGTTCTTGAATGTTTTGATGTTTAGACCCTTTGCATAGCAGATGAGCATTCATCTCAAGCATTGTTAGTGCTATGTATGGATAGCACGCACGCACGCACGCACGCACGCACGCACGCACGCACGCACGCACGCACGCACGCACAGTGGCCTGTGAGAAATGGTTCCATCCATCACCAAGCATCACCTTGGCTTGGTGTACTTGTCAGGTTCATTATATATAAAAATGGAGAATTGACTGCACATTTAAGCCACAATTAGGCCGACTAGTTGGTGTGAAAGCCAGAAGCACCACTAATAATATCCATCTCCCTATACATAATACACTTTTCTTTCAGCCACTAAACTCTGACCACACACACGGCAATAAAAAAAAGCCTTCTTTTTCCACATAATACAAAGATAAGCATGCTATCTCACACCAGTATCTGTCAAGTGCCATTAGTTTCCCCGGCTATTTCATTTCCCTGTGAGGATCCATGCTCGGCGCCTGGTAATGATAAAGTCACTTAACACATTTTGGGCGGGAACCCCTTTTGGTGTTAGCATTATGTTGGCATTATGTTAGCATTATGTTATGCTTTAGCTATTGAAAAATAGCAGATCTACAAGCTCATAGCGCGCCACCGAGTGGCGTGCTATGAGCTTGTAGATCTGCTATGAGCTTGTAGATCTGCTATTTTTGAAAAATTGAAGAACGACTGACATAGAAACATAGCTTTTTCAGAAAACTGTCAGGATGTAGAAGACATTTATAGAATCGTTTTCGGGTCAAAATGGGTTAAATGGATGGCTCCTGTGCCGACGTTAGATATCTTCACCACGGAACAGTCGTTGGGTGTCCCGCGACTTCCATTGTTCACCTTGTCTTTGGTTACTCTACGCCGTCGGCTAGAGAAATGAACATGAACGTCAATTTATTAAACAAGCTTTTTTTTTTTTTATGCCAAGCTACTGCCGAGTACGTACGTGTGTGCGCGTACCAAATAGCATCCCAGAGAAGGCCACAAGAATAGAGGGTATGCGCATGCTTAAAGTGAATGGCACATCGAGTGGCAAATCGAGTGGCAAAGCAACAGGCAAAGTGAGTTTAACATTGTTTAATGTTGTTTAATGCAATCAGATAGGACTTTTCTGTTTGGATGTATGGGCTGTCAAGGCCAGAAAGTAGTTTTTTGCCACTCGGTAGGCATTCCTGCATAACTTCCGGGTTTGATGATGATGTCATGCGCATACCCTCTATACTAGATGCTTTCTGTTCTATTTAGAAGAAAATCTGATCACATACTGCATTTAATTCTGTTATAGAATTATGCTAATGTGTTTTGCTGTATATACAGAAACAAAAGGCATTTATAAACAAATGTCCGTCATCGTCTAACAACAATGCAAGCGGTGCAATCAGTATGCCTCAACGCCTGCCTCTGCTATAATCTGAAACCCTCCAAGGAAACATATTTATCATTATAGTGGCTAAGAATGTGAATGTCGCGGAACAAATTAGAATTGAGGGGCAGGGCCGGGTGCCTTCTATTATTATTATTTTCCATGTATATTAATCTTTCCCCAATGGGGTTTCGTTGGGAGGATCTGACTCGCGCTAGATGTTTGGACCGTAACTGAAATCTTACACCGTCAGCTTCTTTTTCTGTGTGTGTACCCACATAACGTCCCCTGAGCGTTATGCTGCAATGGGCAGAGCTACGGTATGTATATGTGTCTGTCTGTGTGTCTGTGTGTCTGTGTGCGTGCGTGCGTGCGTGCGTGCGTAAGTGCGTGCGTGCGCGCCCACCCATCCACTATGCATGCAACATGCATACATGGAGACACAAACCAGGCGTGGAGATATGATCTCTGCATCTGCAGAAACAGTCAAGCACAGCAGGTCTTAGGCTGAGCTCACACGGTTCATGCAATTCTCTGTGCTCGTTGGGTGTTGTGTCATGGCCGCCCAGCGGCCCAATGCATTTCCAATGGAGGTCACATGGTTTGACCCAACATTGTGTTGTGTGAGGGGGAGGGGCGGACGACTGCGCCCCTCCCCCTCACACAACACAATGTTGGGTCAAACCATGTGACCTCCATTGGCAATACATTGGGCGGCCATGACACAACACAACATGCATCCAACGAGCATCCAACGAGCACAGAATTGCATGAAAGGTGTGAGCTCAGCCTTACTCATCCATATTACGCCATGCAGGCAGCAGTGGTGGTAAATGGTAAATGGTAAATGGTGCATTTATATAGCGCCTTTATCCAAGGCGCTTTACATAGATTGTGCATTACATTCACCCATTCACACACACATTCATACACCGATTGCGGCGGAAGCCATGCAAGGTACCAACCAGCACATCGGGAGCAATTTGGGGTTCAGTGTCTTGCCCAAGGACACTTCGACATGTAGACAGGAGGAGCCGGGATTCGAACCGCCGTGGATCATTGGACGACCTGCTCTACCTCTTGAGCCACAGTCGCCCGTGGAGAAAGTAGTCAAATGTTTTACTTAAGTAAAAGTATCAATACTGCAATGTAGAACTACTCTGTTACAAGTAAAAGTCCGGAATAAAAAAACTGTACTAAAAGTACAAATGTATTGGCATCAAAATGTACTTGAAGTACCAAAAGTACAAGTTCTCATAATATTGCAGAATGTCCCATTTCACAAGTTCAAAAGGTGTAAATATCTTTTGAAAAAGTTCACAATGCGTCGCATATTAATATTTCTATTTTAAAAATGGCCAAAATGTATATAGGACTGAAGTGGTTAATGTATGTTTTCTGATCAAAATCAAAATCTACAAAGTAACTAAGAGTACTCAAATTTCGTCTCTGAGATGGAGAGTGGAGTAGAAGTAAAAGTATTGGAAATTGGAAATACTCAAGTCAAGTACAAATACCTCAAAGTTTTACTTAAATATAGTACTTGAGTAAATGTACTTAACGCCAGTCCCGACCCCACCCCACCCACCCACCTCTTCTGCTGAGCTGAATTCCCCCAATAATGTGTCTGCCTGCTTATTTCCATAGCAACTTATACACCAAGTACCCCCAACTCACAGAGACAGAGGAGTTGGTGGTCTTCATGCAGGGGAGGGGGCCGCAGCAAAGGTCCGAACTTCTTTAAATTCTTTATCCGGGTTTATTTTTTAGCGGTGTCTAACCGCTCCATTAGGCAGCAATGTGTGTACAGTATGTATGTCTGTGTCTGTATGTCCGAGCATGGACAGCTCCAACACCTAAAGTGGCCAGTAGAGTACAGCACAGAGTAAAGTGGCACAGAGAGTACACTACTACAGTAACGAGCCCTGGGCCATTCCTGGGGCTCTGGATGTTCCTGGGACCCCCACATGGAACCCCCCCGGGGATGCCCACATGGTAACTCTGTAATTTCTCGACTGTTTCGGACGCAGTGCGGCTTGCCGGAACCGGGCTGCCCCCCCTGGGCGTGTTCCGGGGGGTCTGGATGTTCCGGGGACCCCCCGGGGACCCTCACACGGTAACTCTGTAATTTCTCGACTGTTTCGGACGCGGTGCGGGTCGCCGGAACCGGGTTGCCCCCCCTGGGCGTGTTCCAGGGGGTCTGGATGTTCCGGGGACCCCCAGGGGGACCCTCACACTAAACTCTGTCATTTCTCGACCGTTTCGGAGACGGGGGCAGCTCGCCAGAACTGGGCCGGCACCCTGGGCGTGTTCCTGCGGGTTTGGATGTTCCCCCCAGGGGCCCCCACATGGTACACTACAATACAATACAGTACAGAGCACAGTACAGTACAGTAACTATAACAATACATGATGTATAGTTGCACCGCACAGTTCACACGGGTGTAATTTTTTTTACAAGGGCTTTAGGACAATTTGCTGAGCAGTAACCATGTGTCCTGGATAATAGAGAGAGACATCGGTCTCTCACTTTGCTCTTTCAGATTCTCGCTCCCTCTCTCTCTCCGGGTCTCTCTAACTCACTCGTCCCTAGGCTTGCTCACACTGCAACTGCTGTACTTTATGCAAATGGCGGTGGACTGTATAAGCCCTCAAGCAGCTTAACAATATAACTGAATCCAGCCATAACTACATTAATACTTCCATTAGAACACAGGCCAGATCTGCTGCTTTTCATGGGAAACAAACAACTAAGTAGATTGAGATACTCTCCCTCTCTCTCTCTCTCTCTCTCTCTCTCAGTCTCTCTGAAACAAACAACTAAGTAGATTGAGATACTCTCCCTCTCTCCGTCTCTCTCTCTCTCCCCCCCCCTCTCTCTCTCTCTGAAACAAACAACTAAGTAGATTGAGATACTCGCTCTCGCTCTCTCCCTCTCCTCCCTCCTCTCTCTCTCTCCCCCCCACCCCTCTCTCTCTCTCTCTCTCTCCCCCCCCACCCCTCTCTCTCCCCCCCCCACCCCTCTCTCTCCCCCCCACTCCTCTCTCTCTCTCTCTCTCTCTCTCCCCCCCCACCCCTCTCTCTCCCCCCACTCCTCCCTCTCTCTCTCTCTCTCTCTCTCTCCCCCCACTCCTCCCTCCCCCCCACTCCTCCCTCCCTCCCTCCCCCCTCCCCCCTCTCTCTCTCTCTCTCTCTCTCTCCCCCCACACCCCCTCTCCATCCCCTCCCCCTCTCCCTCTCTCTCTCTCTCTCAGACCTCACCCACCCCCCCCCTCTCTCTCTCTCTCCCCCTGTATATGGGTGACATGTGCCTACATCTCATTCACTGGAATAGGATGTGATAGACACAGTAGCAGCCTAGATACCAACAGGAGGCACATCTAAGACGGGGCCTTTTCTGTTTGCGCAAGGCTGCCAAAGCAGAGAGAGACGCAGACCATTTGGCATCAGACATGTGCTTAATGATTTATGAGAAATGGAAGGATTAGCGGAATATTGCCGGGATAATGAATGTCTTCAACGATGGTAGCTTTCTCTCCTCGCTCCTCCTTGCATGCACACTTAGGAGAACGAAGGGAGGTGACTTGCATAAACAAAATGTGGCTGCTTGATTCATCATCAGTCTAATCCTACTTAAGGTTCAATGTTCTGGAGCCACTTTTGTCGGAAAGCCTTAATGAAAACAGTGCCGTTGACAATCCGCCGTACGCACGTATCTGAAGCAGAACAACATAAGCTCCCCGCATTGAGATGCACCCAGATTTCGTTCAGCAAGGACAAGAACACTTACCACTATTTTGGGATTCATCAAAAGCCAATGTGGGTAATTTGTTTAACTGAATTTTACATGAGGCTAAGTACAAAAAGACTAGTAATTCAAAACACATTTCACATGTTTATATCCTGACTGAAATGTGACAGAGGGAAAATCCAAAAGCTAGTGAATCGGGACTTTTGGGTGACTTTGACTATAGTTATCATTAATGAATTAGTTTATTGTGTTAAACCTATCATGTATTCAAAGAAATGTAACAAAAAAGCGGTGGAAAGCGGGACAGACAGACAGACAGACAGACAGACAGACAGATAGAGGTTGAGCAGATAAGATAGATAGATAGATAGATAGATAGATAGATAGATAGATAGATAGATAGATAGATAGATAGATAGATAGATAGATAGATAGATAGATGTTGCACATAGAGGTCGAGCAATTACTATAGTCTGTTGCCCTTTCGGCAACCACACTAATAAGAATAGAATTTAAACACACTATGTCCTAGTAAAAAGTCCATAGACTTGGCTGCCACATGACGTCACAGGGGGCACACACACAACGCCAGGAGCTGAAGGGGCTTTAGCACCACCTCAAAACTATTAACACAGAGGGTAGAACACTTGGCCAATATTGGTCAAACTGTGATGTTTGGCTAACCAATTGCAAGTTAATAAGAAAATAGACGGTCAGTATGAACACTCCAGAGGCCAAGTGCGGTCTTTCAGTTGAAGAGGAGACGGAGCGATGGAGTAAGAAGCAGTGGAGAAAAGCTCACCATGGGTTGGCATATGGCCAGGCAGACAGGCTGTCAAACAGCCCTGTCCCCCGGCAGACTGACAGGAAATAAAACCAGCAAAAGCTGCAATATGCCATTTGTTACATCTGTGCATTTGCCACTTAACCCATTCAGGCCTGACGTCGAAATTTAAAAAAAAAAAGTTTTCTAAATCATGACAATTTTCGGAAAGATTTGAGGCACATTTTAACGATTTTTCAAAAATAGCAGACCTACAAGTTCATAGCGCGCCACTCGGTGGCGCGCTATGAGCTTGTAGATCTGCTATTTTTCAATAGCTAAATTATAACATAATGTTTAAAACGCTAACGCTAACGTGACATGGATGCGTTCCAGGTCTCAATGGATTTAAAAGGAATAAAAAACAGCGTTTTAATTTAAATGAGATGGTGGAGGGTCACTACACTGAATGAACTTCTCAACAACACAGAATAAAGTGCTGCTTGATGTCACTATTATGCAACAAAAAGAAAGGAAAGTGTCTGTGATTGCACCAGAGACCATTAGATGAACCATATAGAGGGGAGCTAAGATGAAGGGTAATTGCTTCTTTTCTTTACCGGTAGTATGCAATGCACTGGTGGCCACTGGCCATTGACCTCTCTTGGCAGTCACGCCGATCACAAACAGCTGATAATAGGCAGACTTGAGATTTGCAGCAGATTGTATTCCTCAGGTAAAAGTCAAGGTGCATTCCTTTTGTCGAGGTCCCTCATTCTATCAAAGACAATTGCTATTTCAGCTCACTGAGATTGCCCTAAACGTCAAGGCTATGATATTTTGTTGGTTGTCCCTGTGAGTTTTAGAATACATTTCGAAATAGTATTGATTCTTTTTTAAAGGAGAATTCCATGCTAGAAGGCTTTCTTACCTTTATTTGTATAGTTGTTACATCCCCACCAAAGAGGTCCAGGTGTTATTTTGTGCAAAAGCGCATTATTGGCTATTTCCCCTACCATAAGCCCTCAATGAATTGAATTGCATTGAATTGAATGGGGCTTAGTTGTGCTAATTCGCTTATTTCCATCGCTCAAAAATAATATATTTTTGTATATATCCTTTCTTCATAATATAAATAGTATCCCAAGCGGCACTACTTATTTCGATGGAAATAAGCTAATTAGCACAAAAACCCAACCCCCATTGAGGGCATATATTAGGGGAAATAGCCAATAATGCACTTTTGAACAAAATAACACCTTTGGTGGGGACGTAACAACTACAAATAAAGGTAAGAAAGCCTTCTAGCATGGAATAGGCCTATCTCACAGCCCGCTTTCCACGCCACTTCCGGTAAATAGTGGTGTCTTTAACATGAGCATTTACACGTTTTTTTCTCTGGAGAATCTAAGTACATTTTCTAATGTAAAAATGTGACAGACCAATATTATTATGAAGCAAACAAGATGGTAAATCAGGTCGAACAGATAGAACAAACCTTACCCTTGAGAAAACAAAAGTTGTAGACTTCTTAAATTACCTCTGTTAACATGTAGCGTCTATGGAGTGACGTCACGCTATCACCACTAACCCCGAAAGGGGGCGTATTTAGGGGGGCGGGGAAATTCTGTGGAGATAGGCTTATTCTCCTTTAAGCACAAGATGGCTCTGGCTCCCAGCAACATAATATCTGACCTCTCTCTCTCCCATTCTCTAAGATCATATAATGTCACTAGTATAGGTTAATACACTTTTCAAATTCCACCTACAAATGTGATATTCCAACTCTTTGCACTTTCCTGATCTTTTCCTGGTGGTTTTCTGAAAATGCATGTTTTCCCTGCAGGTTTCTATTCACTGAAATCAGTTAATTATCAAGGCTAATCTTAGCCTTGATAATTCTACTGCTTTGCTATTTTGCTACTGACAAGAATAAGTGTCCAGCAGAGGAACTCTCTCTATTCAGGGAATCTGAATAACATATAACACCTTGGCAAATGCCTGCCTTTCTCACTGACGATGTTCTGTTTCTGACAATATGCACTGACAATCTACTGAATTGCCAATAATTGTGAACTTCCCAAACGGCACATGTCTAGATCGGCTTGGTAATCAAGTCCCCATTACTGCATTTCTACCCAGCAATACTGATTTTGGTTTAACCCATTCTGACCTGAGATCAGATTCTAAAAATGTCTTCTACATCCTGACAGTTTTCTGAAAAAGCTATGTTTCTATGTCAGTCGTTCTTGGATTTTTTTTAAATAGCAGACCTACAAGCTCGTAGCGTGCCACTCGGTGGCGCGCTATGAGCTTGTAGATCTGCTATTTTTCAATAGCTAAAGCATAACATAATGCTAACACCAAAAGGGGTGCCCGCCCAAAATGGGTTAATTTTAGTCAAGATGTTAAGTAAATTGCTGTAGGACAGCTGGATGTTCAGTGCAGCTTTCATCAGTGCTGACACGATATTGCACCTTATGCATAGGCATGTTGTTAATCTCGGGGGAATAGACGCCTCAGATGGAGGCACCGCAACAGTTCAAACGTGGTGCTGATGAATGAAAGGCACAGGAATTAATTTCTAGAACCAGGATGGTTCCAATTGCATCATACCGTACTCTCCAGTAATGTCAAACGGGTGGTGGTGGGGGTCTCGAGGGGGTTGGTTGGTGGTGGTACGTGGTGGTGGTGGTGCTGGTGAGGGGGTTGGTGGGGGGGGGGGGGGGGGGTTATAGGTGGATTAAGACTGGTCCTAAGCTGAGTGCTGCAGATTGTAAGGATTTAGGGATTTGGCGGGGAAGGATTGATGGCGGTGCGCGTGCGGATCGGGGCAGAGATTGAGAGCAGATGGCTGTGATTTGGGCGCGGTTATCTAGCCGGTATTGTTACTGATCTCTGTCATCCCGTTTCATTTTCCCAGAAAGTGCAGCTCATCCTGGATGGCGAATCCAACTTCCCCCCAAATCCCTGCCAAAGGACTGTGTTAATGGGGGAGGATTTTCGGTTGATTCTCTGTTTTTGGTGTCTGTTCAGAAGTAGCCTCTAGAATGCCAATTTGTTTTAACAGGCGATATGGCACTTTTTGAAAAGCTTCACTAACTATATATATATTTTGTGAGAGACATGACAAAACTGTTCAAGTGTACATTACAATCAAATAGTTTTGTAGAGATTTGCTGGTCTCCGACTCTCCGACCCCATCCAGAGTTATCCATAATAAAGACTTGAGATCAACTGGCATTGACTGGTGGCATGAGAGGTTTCGAATATTGCCAACATGACAGGTGACTGAGGTGAGGCTGAATCCCAGCTTTGCATCATAGATATTAAGCTCGCTAGACCCAAGGTACATGGGTCCGAACGACTTAATGGCTAAAGCAAAGCATGCCAAAGCAATCCATACAAAAGCAATAATGTGCAGCTGGACAAACAATATTAATCTCACACATGAGCATATGTCTTATAGACTCCAGGCGCCCTGAAGTCCATTAACGGGCAGTTTCCATCAAGTGCGATAGTCTGTCCCAAGCCTATGTCGCGCTGAGGTCAACCAATCTTTCTCACACAGCACACTTTAGAACAAGGTTAATCCTAGTGCTGCCTGTGCCATATAGAGAGGCTGCACAAATCTGGAGCGTTCCATTTAAAAGCTCAGGGAGGTTAATTCAAAAGCTTTACAGCAGACACACAAATGCCCACTTTGGAAAGGCACCCATGGGTGTGTATACAGAATTGAGAGCACAAAGTCCATGCACAAGTTCTCATACGCACGCACACACTATACTTACACATAAATGCACATGTTAGCACGATTTATCCATTACCATAACCTTAACCACAACTACACCTAACCCTAATCTAAACCTTCATTTAAACCTCCAAAACCTTATATCCCGCCTAACTCTAACACTACCCCTAACCTTAACCCCTCACCCTAAATGATCCTATAACCACATCCGCTCCAATGACCAGCTTTGTCTGTCTGTCCGTCTGTCTCTCTGTCCGTGACGGCATGTTGTTGACATCATCAGACGTCATCATTGGGATGAAAGGCACCGCAAATGTAGTGGCAGCGATGGCCGAAAGGATTGCGGAGCGGTCTTGATACCGGAAGGTCGCCAGTTCGAATCAGCGGTCCGACACGTTAAAATTACCACCGCTGAAGTGCCCTTGAACAAGGCATTGAACCACTACGATGAAATGTTCTATGAGCAGGGCCTGGCTGGAAACAAGTTCTTGAGCTTAGCCCAGATACCCTGGGTAAATATAGTAATCATTTCATTTCAAGTGTGATTATTTCTTTTGCAACCATACAAATGACCGTTTCCATGGGGACCAGTCAAAATGGCCAGAGAATGACGAGATTGATTGAGAGAGAGAGAGATTGATTGAGAGAGAGAGAGAGAGATTGATTGAGAGAGAGAGAGAGAGAGAGAGAGAGAGATTGATTGAGAGAGAGAGCGAGAGAGAGAGAGAGATTGATTGAGAGAGAGAGAGCGAGAGAGAGAGAGAGAGAGAGAGAGAGGTTCGTTTTTTGAGGAAGGCCTCGATCAGCCTCTCCATTCATTTGCATTCTTAAATATTCAGCCTGCAAATTGAATAGCCACAATTCTAAAAAGCAAATCAATTAAACAAACAGTTTTTCTTTCTTTTTTTTGTCTTTCTCCAAGTCGATTGTGAACGTTGCACCTGCCAGTCACATTTAGATACGGTCAGTAAGCACTGTATGCAAATGACAAGCAATAAGAACAGATGTTCTTTCTCCTCTATAAACCGTCGGCCAACTCATTAATAGGGTCCCTCTAAATGCAACAACAATGTGAAATCTGTAAACGGAAGATAACATTTAATTGGAAAAATGTAGAAGTAAAAAAAAAAAACGGACACATGCCATTCATCGTGTCATCTGTTGCCCCTGTTTTGGCTTCGCTCCAACTTCCATGAGGCTGTTTTTGGCAGAATGATATGTTGAGTAAAAGCACAGTGGGGGAGGGGGGGGGGGGGGGGGGTGCGGGGGGAGAGGGGGGGCACTGATTGATCTCTGCCCAATCTTCCTGACAGGACGGGACGCTCTGTAAGAAATGCTGCCTGCTGGATTTACACCAGCATGCGTATATTGCCCCACCCCCACACGCACGCACACACAAACTGCCTTCTCGAACGACAACCCCCCACCTTCCCTCCCCTACTGTATATGAGTTGAAGGCCTTGACTGTGTGATGAGAGCTGTCACAGGATTGTGTGTGTGTGTGTGTGTGTGTGTGTGTGTGTGTGTGTGTGTGTGTGTGTGTGTGTGTGTGTGTGTGTGTGTGTGTCTAGGACGTGATATGCTGAGCCCAGGGCAGGTACAGTGCACAGGAGCTCTACATTTGGAGCTTGCTGGCACTGTGGTAATGGGAAGGGGCAGGCGTGGTGCATGCAGGGGTAAATGGGGGGAGGGGGGTGGTTGCACCGCCACAGCAGCACGGATGCAGTCAAACAGGTCCTTGTTGCGTCTAGCTGCTGTTGCTGCAGACTGTGGAAGTGTTGCTACTTCATGCTTTAGTTTTCCAAGTTTACTTGTTCATTACTTCTTTTTTTTCGTCAACTTTTTTATCCCAAGATTTTTTCACCCAGTGTCAATTATCTAATGTAATCCTGGGCTCTACACTCCCTCTACAACAGACTGACCTCATGCTTCCTTCAATGCATGAGGAGTCCAAGCCGCTTCTTTTCACCTGACAGGGGGGGGGGGGGGGGGTTAACCCTGGTAGGACGTACGTAGCGCGTGGAAGGAACAGTTCCTTTCCCCTCTATTAGGTGCCCCGGCTGGTCAGGGGGATGCAGTTTAGAGACCAAGATTACTGCATGTTTTTTGTGAGAAAAGCCTTTCGCCAACCCCGCCTCGGGTATGGGCACTGAGGCGGAGGAGAGAACACTTGTTCATTACTGCCTTTAAAGTTCATATTACTACAGAGTTGTTGTGCTCCTTGTCAGCGCACAATAGTCACGTGACTGTTTCTGCACCATCTCTCTAGGTCGTCCTCAGGCGAGCCCTCCATTGTCGCTTCCAGCTCGTTGGTGCCTTGCGCTCCAGCATCTTTCTTGAGTACATGTTAATGTGGACGTCCTCATGACCGGTGCCTGTGTATTGGTTTCCACAGCACTAGTTTGCTGGCTGGCAGCTCTTGGTGTCTTTGGCAGTGTCCTGCTAGTCACATTCTCCTGGCTGCTATTTTCTGGCTCACCCTTGGCATTCCATCATACAGATTCTTGTATGTGTATTCTTGCTGATGTTAAGTACTGTACGCAACATTCTGGTGTAACACCCGTCTAGACTCAGTCTTCTGCAGGGTTGGTTTCATGGGGTCCAGCATTCACTGCTGTATTTGTCTCGCGTAGCCAGACAACTATTCCACAATCTCCGAATATAGAGTCTGGAACTACACCTACACCGAAATCCGAGTAAGGAAGCTGCCATTTCCGTTCACGAAAATATATATTAAAATATCTTATTTCCATTTCTACTAAGCAGCAAGCTATTATGCTTAGTTGATTTATATTTATATTAGGATACATTTGCGTGACTGTAAAGACAAAATGGAAGTGGGGAGGAGGCTCCACTTCTGCTTTAAATTTTACTCATGATAGAACTTCCGTTGTACTGTATGATGGAAGAAAATTGCGAGAGGCAACAGTCTGGTAATGCGGGACTACTGCCGTACAGGAGAACACTCTACCGTTGCATAGATGAAGCCATGTTTGATTTGACGGGAGAGGTTGGAGTTCCATACACTGGCCGTGCCGTTCAGGGCCCTCCATGCAAGTGCCTTCCTCACTTTAAGACCCATGAGCCCAGGTACTTGAAGTCCTTGACTTCCTTCAGAGCAGTGCCTTCTGTTGTTGTCAACAGTGGATGTTCCGGTGAGATGTTATAGCTAATAACTTCATTTTCTTGGCATTCAGCCGGAGGCCAACCTTGGCACACTCTGACTCCACACTGTTCAGGAGCTCCTGTGCTTGTTCCACGTGGTCGGAGGGCAGGCTGATGTCGTCCGAATGGCCTTCAGTAAACATTCACTTCAGCACATTTTTATTGGACGTTAGTGTCCGGAGCAGCATGAAAAGCTTGTTCTCTAATTAGAGGAACTGTGTGCAAGAATAACTTACAAAATAATCCGAGGTCTCCTGTTTTCTCATGGCGTGGAGTTTGGTGGAAACCTTGGCATCGAAGGTTGAGTGCACAAGGTAAAAAAGTACACATTTCTCCTCCATGCTGAATGGCTTTGTCAGGTGTGCACAGAAGAAAGCAAGTGTACTTTCTTCATGGTTACAGTTATGGTTGCAGTTCCTCTTCAATTAATTTGTTCCAGTAAGTATTAAAATGCATTAAAATGCAATGAGATGTCAGAAAGGGTCATAGCAATCAATACTACAGGTCTCCAATGTTTATTTTCTTTCCTTCCTGGTTTCACTTTCAACCTTGCTAAGGAACTATCACACTGCACTGTGCAAATAGTGTTATGCAAACTAGAGCTTGCCCTGAAGAATACATTTGCCGCTGGAAAACATTTTGGCTTCCGCCTTGGGAGCTAATTGAGTACTCTGACAATGCAGTGCTTGGCTGGTTCAGGTACACACACATGGATGGAAAATTCAATTTAGCAGCAGGTTCAGAAGACTCAGTACGAGTGTGTGTGTGTGTGTGTGTGTGTGTGTGTGTGTGTGTGTGTGTGTGTGTGTGTGTGTGTGTGTGTGTGTGTGTGTGTGTGTGTGTGTGTGTGTGTGCGCGCACACGTGCATGTGTGTCTGTGTGTGTGTGTGTGTGTGTGGGGGGGGTTACGGATCGTCTGACTTGGCTCTAGGTACTGCAGCTCAGCAGGCAGAATCTTTTCACTTCATTGTTGCATTTTATTGACCAAATGACAGTGAGATTGAACATATTAAAAGAGAAACAATCTCGTAGCTTATATTTCAACCCCTCTTTCATGACGCTGCACTGCAAGTCCCCATTGATTTCCTATTTCCAAGCCGTTTCTTTATGTATCCAAGGTTGCCTCTTTTTCTAGGTACATTGTTGTACTACAGTACTGTATGCACATTGTTGTACTACAGTACTGTCTGCACAGCGGTTCAGGGGTTGAGACAGCGAGGAGCAAGACCTCGAACTGAGTGTTCTGCTGTTAGTAAGTGAAACAATGTTCAATAGGAATGCAGCAGTTTTTCATAACCCTACTTACAACATATTGATTTCTGATCATAGCCCCCTTACATTTATGCTTAACATAAGCGGCCTGCACCCTTCTCGACCCCTGTGGAGAATGAACCCTCAACTTATAAGTGACCCCACATTCTGTGAGTACAACTGAATATGTTTTTTGAAACTAATGACACACCAGAAACCTCCTCATGTTTACTCTGGGAGACGCTTAAAGCATTTTTGAGAGGCTGTATAATTTCCTTTATGGGAACTAGAAATAAGAGGAATAAAGCTAAACTTGTAGAAATCGAAAAACAAATATGCCATTTAGATAAAGGAATGCAGCAGTTTAGCAACCTCAACTTGCACCCTCCTCTCATGCCAAAAGCTGTCATGGTTGTCCAAGCTATAGAAGTACAGTATTTAAAGTCGAAATGTAATTGCAGAGTCTGCAGGTGGCAAACGAATGTGGGCCGGACCAGATGTGGCCATCTGGGTATCTGATATCCGCATTTCTTTTTACAATAAATGAACCTTAACACTAACCCTCACCCAAAATATCAGTGTCTAATAGTGACACAGTTATTATTGATTAACACCCCGAACACCCAGGGTTATTTAATCCATTAAATCATCGAATGTTGCGCAACAGACGCTCCCAGCCTGTGGAGCGATGCGATCGGTTTTGATATCAATAATCTCCGTCCTTTTTTATCAATCTCTGTCCTGAGTGCTGGGCGTTACTAATTGATGGAACGGAGAACTCCGTCCTTGCCGCTCAGGGTGTTAATTGTGTGGGTGTTAAAGTGTTAACGCACGTCGCACGCACATGTTTTTTTACACTGTACATATTTCCCTGTCTGTGTCTGTGCCTGTCTGCTGGGTGATACCAGCAGAGTTGGGGTCCGTTACTCAAAAAAGTAATACACTACATATTACACATTACTTTTGAAAAAGGTAATGCCTTACTTTACTTGATTACTCCCTGGAGAAAGTAACTTAGTTACACTACTCGTTACATTACTTTTGCGTTACTCCATAAAATCGCCTGAGATGCATTGTCACATAATTTACCACCACTTAACAAATCTTTAAAATCCTAATAAGGAGGACATACACAAGATCTTTCTTTATGCTCTTTACCAGGTTGTGGAGGAATAAAACAAAATGGGCCTTTCCAAAACGGTCTAGTGCAGTGGTTCTTTTGACCTTGTAAAACGTTTTCTATGCAAACTTCTAATTAATTCTTTAAGTACATTGTACATGTTATGTAACAGTGACAGCAGTGGCTTTCAATCAGTGGTCCGTGGACCACCAGACACCAGTGAGCCTTGAGGGTGTTCCAGGTGGTCCCCAGCTAAATGATGGAGAGTTGGTAACCAAATGGACACTCATTAGATATTTAACCCTTATATCTTTAACTCTTGATAGTGTAAAATGAAACCAAATCCATTTGGTATGATATATGGTATGATATGAAAATGGTTGAAAACCACTGTACCACAGGTTCTCTAGGCAAATATTAACCCAAAATATATTCAAATAAAAATAATGAGACTGAGATAAATCAGTAGCCTATATGTTCACAGTGCTTTAGGATCCCTTTCTTTATGATGTCGAGTTCCCTGCTCCATTGCTCATTAAATGTAGTTTTTCATTTCGGCATATTTGGTTTATTCATCTCTGCATTAACTAACTAGCGAGTGATTGTGAGAGCACACATTCTACAACAAACAAACCGACCCTCCCACTGGCAGTGTTGCCAAACTTGCCAGGTTTTGGGAGAGAAACAAGCAGCCATGTCTATGAAAACAAGCCCAAAAGAAGCCTGACTGGGCTATTTTATAAAACAAGCCCAAAGTCGCTTATATAATAAGCGGACATGGCAACACCCCAACGTCTGCTCTGTCTCTGTTTATGACAGTGGGAGTGAGTGTGGCCGGCTCGATGTGGAGCTGAGCAGCGCTGCGGAGATTTTAATCCCGAGACGACGTAAATGACAGTTATGACACAAGCACTGTATATCACAAAAAACGGACAATGATGTGTCCAGCCAGAGGTTGAGGTGGGAGGGAGGACGACAGGTGGGTCTAAAACCGGACGTCTGGCCACCCTACGAGTCCATGACAGTAACAAAAAGTGCTGTGCTGCTGCTGATCTGACACCGGTTTGAAATGTTCTAGTCCGCGACTCCGCTAGTGCGTTGCCAGCACAACCATTAGTGTTCATGTTCAACTCATCTCCGTTGTGTGCATTATTCTCCAAATCAACACTGCTGAAAGCAGCCACATGACGCAAGTAACGAGTAACTGCAGCGCTACAGCGACCAGTAACTGTAATGTGATTATCAATTTGGAGGAGGAGTGTCGTTATATTACTCGTTACCGCGACCAAAGTAGTGTGATTACAGTAACGAAATATTCCGTTACTCGTTACACCCAACTCTGGATACCAGTCATGCAGGGGTAGGTAAAAGGAGAGATGTTGGTGGATATTGCACTAGGGAATGTCCACACAAAAGGACACAGAGTAGTCTACTATAAACACTAAAATGCTCAGCTCAACAGTATGCTTGTCGGATTCCATTCACTGCCCACACCATAATGTATTGAAAAACTAACCGTACAACATATGTGTGATGAATTGTTTTCTTTGTGAGAAAAGCCAGGAGGAAATTAATATTTCACTGCTTTAAGTGCTTATTTTTGAGTGGTGCAACCACTCCTATAGACAGCTATGCGTGTCCCTGGTTCTGTCCCTGGGTCCCTGCCTGGGTCTGTCCGAGCACGAAAATAGCTTTTGGTTGGTTTTCAGTTCACAACCAAGTGTATGGACTGGAATGCTGTCAACATTTATCATCAGCAGTTTTATGCCGTGCATTGCATTGTGGGTTTTGTCTAGATCGTCATGGATTACATGGACGCAACCTAGATGACATCAGATCATGCTGCCAGTGAGCAAACAGCTCAACCTAGAAGACATCAGATCATGCTGCCAGTGAGCAAACAGCTCAACCTATAGAAGACATCAGATCATGCTGCCAGTGAGCAAACAGCTCAACCTAGAAGACATCAGATCATGCTGCCAGTGAGCAAACAGCTCAACCTAGAAGACATCAGATCATGCTGCCAGTGAGCAAACAGCTCAACCTAGAAGACATCAGATCATGCTGCCAGTGAGCAAACAGCTCAACCTAGAAGACATCAGATCATGCTGCCAGTGAGCAAACAGCTCAACCTAGATGACATCAGATCATGCTGCCAGTGAGCAAACAGCTCAACCTAGAAGACATCAGATCATGCTGCCAGTGAGCAAACAGCTCAACCTAGAAGACATCAGATCATGCTGCCAGTGAGCAAACAGCTCAACCTAGAAGACATCAGATCATGCTGCCAGTGAGCAAACAGCTCAACCTAGAAGACATCAGATCATGCTGCCAGTGAGCAAACAGCTCAACCTAGATGACATCAGATCATGCTGCCAGTGAGCAAACAGGTCAACCTAGAAGACATCAGATCATGCTGCCAGTGAGCAAACAGCTCAACCTAGAAGACATCAGATCATGCTGCCAGTGAGCAAACAGCTCAACCTAGAAGACATCAGATCATGCTGCCAGTGAGCAAACAGCTCAACCTATAGAAGACATCAGATCATGCTGCCAGTGAGCAAACAGCTCAACCTAGAAGACATCAGATCATGCTGCCAGTGAGCAAACAGCTCAACCTAGAAGACATCAGATCATGCTGCCAGTGAGCAAACAGCTCAACCTAGAAGACATCAGATCATGCTGCCAGTGAGCAAACAGCTCAACCTAGAAGACATCAGATCATGCTGCCAGTGAGCAAACAGCTCAACCTAGATGACATCAGATCATGCTGCCAGTGAGCAAACAGCTCAACCTAGAAGACATCAGATCATGCTGCCAGTGAGCAAACAGCTCAACCTAGAAGACATCAGATCATGCTGCCAGTGAGCAAACAGCTCAACCTAGAAGACATCAGATCATGCTGCCAGTGAGCAAACAGCTCAACCTATAGAAGACATCAGATCATGCTGCCAGTGAGCAAACAGCTCAACCTAGAAGACATCAGATCATGCTGCCAGTGAGCAAACAGCTCAACCTAGAAGACATCAGATCATGCTGCCAGTGAGCAAACAGCTCAACCTAGAAGACATCAGATCATGCTGCCAGTGAGCAAACAGCTCAACCTAGAAGACATCAGATCATGCTGCCAGTGAGCAAACAGCACGCTTTTGAATGCAGGAGTTACAACAACACTGCCTCCTGGGCTGATGAGGATGTCTCATTGTGATCAACTGACGACACATACCTGATCAAAGGCATCCGCTCTTCTCCAGTGGCGCCGTCAGAACTTGACAGTGCGGGGGACTATTTTATTTGGGGGGAGAGATGCCATGATGACTAACATTGTTGTGTATTAGCCCGTCTGACACCATGAGTTGAGACTAAGTTGAGACTAAGGCCTCACTCAGACCTTTACTGCATTGCTGTATGCTTGTTGGATGAATGTTGTGTAGTGTCATGGCCGCCCCAATGCATTTCCAATGGGAGTCACATGGTTTGACACAACATTTGTGTTGTATGAGGGGGTGGGGCGCAGTCGAAACACAGCCGAAAGCCATAAAACAGCTTGTAGTCCAAAATGTGGACTACAAACCATGTGACTTCCATTGGAAATGCATTGGGGCGGCCATGACACTACACAACATTCATCCAACAAGCATATAGCAATGCAGTAAAGGTCTGAGTGAGGCCTAAGAGCAACTCCAGTAAATTACTGCACGTATGCAGCCAATACCCAATGCAGCTAAATGGAAACGGTGCTACTGTAGACCATGGCATGCACCAGCGCCGGTCGGGAAAAATGAAAACATCATTAGACCAGGCCCTCCCACTGTTTTGACTCGTTTGATGCAGACCAGTGGCGTAAAGAAACTAAGTACATTTACTTAAGTAATGTACTTAAGTACAATTTTGAGGTATTTGTACTTTACTTGAGTATTTCCAATTTCAAATACTTTGACTAGGCTATAGTTATTAATATTATTTTTTAAATCAATCTTTTGGGCTTTTTTCTGCCTCTATTGATAGGACACGGTGGAGAGAGACAGGAAACAGGAAGAGAGAGACTGGGAATGACACGCAGCAAAGGTCGTCATGATCGGGACTCAAACCCGTGGCACGCTGTCAGACATGTGCCTATATGTGGTATATATACCTGGACCGCTAGGCCAGCGGGTGCCCCTAGATTATGTATTATTACAAAACATACATTAAATGGGCATTCCACTCATTTTCAACATTTTACTATGTCATTAATATACCTTAGAGCTGTTGTGTGGAAATAATAAAAAGTCCTCCCGATTCTGTGTTTCCTAGAACTAGAGATCTGAAAAAAATCATTAACATGGTGAAACACATCTTGATGATGTCATCAAGATGCGTTTCACCATGTTAATGATTTTTGTCATACTTACAGTTCTAGGAAACACAGAATCGGGGGGACTTTTTTATTATTTTCACACAACAGCTCTAAGGTATATTAATGTTAATGTAAAATGTTGAAAATGGGTGGTTTTCCCCTTTAACCACTTCAGCTCTATATTCATTTCGACCATTTGATAATCAGCAGATCTACAAGCTCACAATGCGTCGCGAAGCGCCACATTGTGAGCTTGTACTGTAGATCAGCTATTTTCAAAAGATTTGTATACATTTGAAAACTTGAAATGGAACATTCTGCATAATGAGTACTTTCTTACTTTTGGTACATTTTGTATTTTGATACCAATACTTTTGCTCAAGTACATTTTGAATTCCGGACTTAACAGTAACAGTAACAGACTTAACAGTAACAGTAACAGACTTAACAGTAACAGAGTATTTCTATATTGCAGTATTGATAGCCTACTTTTACTCAAGTACAAAACTTTTTCCACCAAGTACTTTTTCCACCACACTGATGCAGACGTGCGTACAGTAGTAATTAGTACTAGCTGCAGTGCAGAGGAGCTTACTCTATTCAGTCTCACTGCTCATCTACACAGGCAAGGAGCGAGACGAGTGTTCCGACGACGATATCGTGCGAAGAACTGTAGTGACATGGAGTGTCGGCAATTGCGTTGCAACGTAGCCTGAACAAATCAAATAACCAATAAATAGCAGCGTGTAGATCTCAACCAATGAAAGTGTTTGGGGCCGCGAAACCTCGCTCAAATGGAGACTCTGCGAGCGAATATAGGAGGGGTGGACGACGTCGCTGCACGGCGCGTTGTTGCACACGGTACGTCAGGACAGCCACAATGAAAAACATGTATTCTAAGGAGATGTCATCGTTCGCTCGCTCGCATCGCTGGCAGTGTAGATGAGGTGTAAGTCTTTGAAAGAGACAGAGCTATACAGCTCAAAAAGCATCTTGTCTAAAAACAAAGTACAAACACACTGATTTGGGAGTGTACTGTGTTTGCATAATGAACAATCAAAAACACAAACACCTTTTTTAATCAAAGGTTGCTTTGTTGTAAAGACGTAATCTTTGAACGTCTTTACAATCTCATTATCACCTTTTTGCTTAGCGATAATTACAAACAAGGATCTTCTTGTTCTGCATTGCATCAATGGCGATACATTACAGTACATACAATGCACTATTCCTGCATTTGTTCTGGAAATACTCGTTTGCCCACAAGTGTGAGTGTCCCTTTTCGACACTTCTTTTCATTGTAAAAAATTATCTGAATAGCTCTTACATAATACCTTTGCAACTGCCCTCCTTTCTCACTGACAGTGTTCTAACAAACTCTGCAGTGTGTGTGTGTGTGTGTGTGTGTGTGTGTGTGTGTGTGTGTGTGTGTGTAGGGCTGTCAAATGATTACACATTTTAATCAGATTAATCACAGCTTCAAAATTAATTAATCATGATTAATCACCATTTTAACTATGTCCAAAATATGCCATGTTTTCCTGTATATTGTTGTGGAAATGGAACTATAAATGACAGAAAGAGTCTGGAACACTCTGGTGGAGCTGTTGCCCCCGCGACCCGACTACGGATAAGCGGTTGAAGATGGATGGATGGAGACTGAAGGGTCCCAGTCCAGAGATGAAAATCATAATGAAATGGCCTAGGCTGTGTGTGTGTGCTAAAGTTGGGAAATATCCCAAAATGTTCCCAAATCGCCGATGGCCGAAATATTTGTGGTATAAAAGCAATGAGAATAGCTTACAGCGGGCCACGGGTCGAAATAAAGGCAGATCTACAAGCTCTCAACTCGTCGTGTCGGCGACCCGT
Source organism: Electrona antarctica (assembly GCF_951216825.1). Taxonomy (NCBI): domain Eukaryota; kingdom Metazoa; phylum Chordata; class Actinopteri; order Myctophiformes; family Myctophidae; genus Electrona; species Electrona antarctica. The sequence continues at coordinate 43,459,860 of NC_136792.1, read as the reverse complement.
TGAGAGCTTGTAGATCTGCCTGTTTTTTGCAGCCAATCCACGATTGCCGATATATTCGTATCGTCACCCAACATTAACCCTTTCAGCGCTATCATTTATTGAAAAATTAGGATCTAATTCACGCCAGCATTTTTTTAATTTGAGCTCTTATTTTGAAAAGCTGCCATTTCTGCTTCACTAGCAGTAGTCCTAAATTAGGAATTTACACGGAGCTGGGTCGGCCTTGTTTACAATGTGAATCCAGACTGGAGCTCTGCAGAGCTCCAGATCGTCAGGTCTGTGCCGTCAAAGAAACGCTGTTTTGACCAAAATGCCATCTGGGACAAGGAATAGGAGATACAGGCGATTGAAAGAAATGGATAGAATGGATTATTATGGCGACGACGATCTAAGATGGGCGATCCAGTGCTGTGCTAACAAAACAGCTAGCTAACCGGCTAACGTGAGTAGCATTCTGGCTCGAGCAATCGAACGCGCTATAAAAGCGCAATTGCCGAAGGCCGTCGGCAATGGCGTTAAGCGTCAGTATCAAAATTAGGCTTCAATTGACAAAGATCTTCGCCAATGGTGCTGAAAGTATTAATGTGTGCGACAATTGATTCCTCTCCACCCACATTTCTGTGTTGTCACTGCTGTCATATCCCACTGACTCACCTGCCAATGAGGAGCCCCCGTCCCTGCCCACAACCTCCGTGGTGGTGGTCAGGGACTTTACCACTGCGCCACCCGAGTGCTTCCACTCTGCAGCATAAAACAGTCTCTAAAAACTCTGTGTGATTCCAGAAGGCGAGAGGATTAGCTCCTAGGCATTGTGCTGCAGTGCTGAACTCAATCTTTCGCTAAATGACTCTTAATTCAGAGTGCCCTTTTCTCTCAGAGAACTGTGAGACATTTAGCATTTAGTGCTGCTGGAGGTGCTATAGATTGTGCTCTGCGCTTAGGCATGGGGTGGGACTCCTGGGCCCGGAGTGGAAGGGACGAGAGATGTTAATTGTAGTGCGGGGGTAGCCAACCGTAGGAGGGAATAGATGCTGAGGTTGCGGCCTTCTCTTTAGAGTATTTCCATCCACAGAGCAATAGTTTTACCTGCATTGGCTGAAAACACAAGTCAGTGGATATATCTTTCTCTCTTCTCTCTCTCTCTCTCTCTTAGAGCCTTCCCTCAGGTGGTTACCTCTTGTGCTGCTAATGATGCCCCCGTTGTATTGTACACAAACAAGCTTGCTGTGCTCCAAAATGTGCCGGTGAGAGAGGTGGAGAGAGAGAGGGTATAGAGAGGGAGAGAGAGAGAGGGGGAATTACATACACCAACTAGACTAGAGCACCGCAGAGCAGACAAGGTACCCTGAACAAAGAACGCGAGTTCATCTCTTCATCTGGCGGATGATGAGGCCACAGTCTGCCGTTCCCTCCAAGGGTTCGAAGGGCTTTGACATCTCCGCCATGCACAATGATTACAAGCAGTCGAGCGACGCGAGCGGCCATTATTATAGCTATATATCTGTGTTTCCGGAGTTATACTCACAAAGATGCATTTAAAAGTTCTGTGATGGAACCTAATTTATTAGTTTGCTAAAATAGCTAATGGTCAAGGATACGTTTTCCAGTTCATTATCAGTTCTTTTCATTAACCCATTTTCAGCGGGAACCCCTTTTGGTGTTAGCATTATGTTATGCTTTAGCTATTGAAAAATAGCAGATCTACAAGCTCATAGCGTGCCACTCGGTGGCGCGCTATGAGCTTGTAGATCTGCTATTTTTGAAAATCCGAAGAACGACTGACACAGAAACATAGCTTTTTCAGAAAACTGTCAGGATGTAGAAGACATTTTTAGAATCTGATCTCAGGTCAGAATGGGTTAAAAGTTCTGTGATGGAACCTTAAGCCTAATTTATATATTAGTTGCTAAAATAGCTAATGGTCAAGGATACGTTTTCCCAGTTCATTATCATCAGTTCTTTTCATTAACATAGCTCGAGCCAGGAGAAGATGAGAGGCAAAGGGGAGATTAGGAGATAAAATGGACTGTGTTCTCCTTGTGACATCACACACCTCAGGACACAGCCCTCTGCCATCAGTCATCGCCTCGCTTTTACCGTCACCCAGGCATATGTTGGAGTTGTCCTGTCATGTTGCGTTTGGTGAACTTTAAGATGGGCCTGACCTGCTTCGAGTCACCCCGAGGGGCCTGGCGATGGTGGTGATGGGAAGCGCTAGTGCCGCTTTGGTGCCCCGCTGGAATCTCCGGGGTTGGGTGTAAATGCATGGCTGACGTGCAGCTGTGTTAATACCGAAACATCATTGTCTTTTATTTTATTTATTTCCTTGCTGACGTGCTGTGCTCTCCTCGCATGCGCTCTGATTTGGCTTTTCCCTCGCTCTCACTCTGATCGTGTGACTTAATCAGTCTGACAGACTCTCGGGTGCCTTGGGGAAAGTCTCTCTGCGTGTCTATCCACGGTCCCCTTTCTCTTCAAGTTTACGCTCTCCGTGACAAACTCACTCTGGCACCTTTCGCAATGCAGCGCTCTTTCTCAGAGGGCTCACTCTGCCCCCGCAACCCCACCCCACCCCCCGCCCACCCACCCACCCACCCACCCACCCACCCACCCACCCACCCACACACACACACACACACACACACACACACACACACACACACACACACACACACACACACACACACACACACACACACACACACACACACACACACACACACACACACACACACACACACACACACACACACACACACACACAGAGAAAATATTAACACAAACACACATGCAGACACACAGGTGTACAGTCAGACACATACTCTTATGTCTATATATCTTATTATGCACATAACCATACATTCTGTAAAGATTCTGTATATAAAACCCAACACTATACTATAGGCACCTCAAATTCTCACACTTTTTTTTTTAAATAGCTATAATGCCATGCGGAAGATGAAGATCGAAGCTCTTTTGCTCACAGGTTTCCAGATATTGGGTGACACTCTCAATTAGTTTTCTTCATTGGACTCTCGTGTTATCCGACCTCTCCGGTTCTTCTTCAGAGCTCATTATAAAGCCGTTGGGATTTTGGGACCATGCACTGCCTAACCTTGGCTACAGCCCAGTACTGTCTGGCAAACAAAGTGGGCTGGTGAGAAGAAAAAATAAATAAAAAAGAATCCGCCCGCCGTTCGAACCTCCCC